>NC_079198.1:11471061-11771061 GCF_029499605.1 Hyla sarda | reverse complement strand
TTTGCTGATACATTTCATAAGATGTCTTTATAGCAGAGTCCATTGATACAGAGCTCCAAATCCTCTGTATAGATAAATAGTTAAAGGGATAGACTTGCATTAAGGGGGCATGGCCGCCATGATGTCACGAGCGGGGCATGACCGTGATGTCACAAGCCTCCGCCCCACATTGCCAGTCATCCGTCACGGAGTGAAGTTCGCTCCATGCACCGGATGTCTGGGGTGCCACAGCTGAGATCGCAGGGGTCCCCACGGGTAAGACCCCTGCGATCAGACATCTTATCCTTTGGATAAGGGATAAGATGTCTAGGGGAGGAGTACTTCTTTAAATTATTCAATTCTGGCAGCAAGTCACCACCGCTAGGGGGAGTTTAGGAACTTACTGCATACTATTTTATTATTGACTTCAACCTATAAACTGTATGCTGTAAGCTCCTAAGCTCCCCCTAGTGGTGGCTGCAAGCAAGAAGTCTGTTATGTCCAACCACTTTAGACTATATTAAAATCAATTAATGGATCTACTTAGATAAAAAAATAAAAGATGGTATATAAGGCCAGATGTTAGTTTTAAATAATTATATATCATCTATAAGGTGGTCGCCAATGACATATAAAATGGGAAATACCTTTGTAGAAATTTTACCAGACCCAAGTTTTCTAAGAAAAATAAACAGATTATAAGGAATCCAACATACGAAGAACGTTACGATGATGGCTAGGAATATTTTATACGGCCGAGAAGATGTGGTCATGCGTTTACCTCTCATACGTAACACGATCGCAATGTAACAAGAGAGAATAGTGAAAAAAGGAAGAAGGAAGAAGATGAATCTTATAATTCACACCAATATGTTCCTATAAATATTTCTCTGGCCGTAGCAGGAAGACTTATGTCTCTCAGATTTGACAATGAATAAAAAATAAGGTAAAATAAAAGCAACAGAAATAATCCAAATGTTAAGGGCGACCAAGAAGGCCAGTCTTGGTTTTCGGTGATTTTGGCACCATACAGGAGAAAAGACACAGAGGAAACGGTCAAGACTGATGACCATGAGCTGGAGGACACTAACGGAGATGTTGAGGAAGAACAGGAACCAGTACAAGTCACACATGAATGGTCCAAATGGCCAGTGGTGAATAACCAAGTAGGTAATGCTGAAAGGTAGAAAGAGCGTGAAGGTGAAATCAGCCACAGCCAGATTGAGGAACCACACAACGTTGACCGTCTTCTTCATATGGAAGATGCCAAACCAGAAGACAAGACCGTTTCCAATGGTTCCCAGTAAACAAACCAATGAGTAGACCACTTTTCTACAGATGGACAAATCGTAGTAGAGGTCAGGATACTTCTTTGTATAGTTTTCCCCTTTAACTGTGTTAGCACTAGTTATGTTCTTCATTCTTCAGTTTTGACTACACAAAAAAAAAAAAGAAAAATAAACCAAAAAAAATATCATATTATAGACATTCTGTCATTCTATTTAAAGATTTAAAAAAAAAAAAAATTATAGCTATATTGTTCTGTCATTTGCAATATGTGTATATATATATATATATATATATATATATATATATATATATAGTAAATTTGAGTAACCGTATTAGTCCAGTGATGCAAATCATAAAATGTTGCAGTATCCCATAATTGTTTGTACCCCATAATTGTAAGCGCTGCGGAATCTGTAGGCGCTATATAAATAAATAAATAAATAAAATACCTTTTTTATTGGACTAACAGAATTTTGTAGAGAAGCTTTCGGGATTCCTCCCTTTATCAAGTCCAAAGCAAATCTAAGCTCACAAGTAGAAGACACAGGTTACATCTCACACATATGCAGGGGTTAAGACAATAGATGTGGAGAATTCACACTAAGATGGGCCATAAATCGTCCTGTTATGGGAACACAGACTAAATAGATACGAATGAGAAAAAGGAGGAGGGAGGGGGGAGCAGGGGAGAGAATGTAATTAAGCAGGACAAAGTGAGATGCAAAAGAGAATACAGTACAGGTTATAAGAAATTTTGATAATGAGATAAGAAGCTCAAATCCACATTGAGTCCCCTGTTTTTCGAGTCAAAAAACAGTATCATTTTGGCTTCAAATGTCTTTCTCTCTTGTGTGTTTTTGAAATTCCCTCTCAGTATCTTGATTGTAAGGTCATGTATGGAGGGGCCTGTTTGGGTAAAATGGTGTCCAACTGGGGTGCAGAAGTCCTTTTCTTTATGAGTCAAGCAGTCAAGCGCTGATAACACTGATCGCAGGCGTGTTAATACACACCAGTGATCAGCATGAGAGATCAGTGTGTGCAGTGTTATAGGTCCCTATGGTGTTATAGGTTACAGTGTTATAGGTCCCTATAAAAAGTTTAAAAAAACTGTTAATAAAGGTCATTTAACTCCTTCCCTAATAAAAGTTTGAATCACCCCCCTTTTCCCATAAAAAAATAAAACAGTGTAAAAAAAATAAATAAATAAACATATGTGGTATCGCCGCGTGCGTAAATGTCCGAACTATAAAAATATATCATTAATTAAACCGCACGGTCAAAAAAACAAAAGTGCAAAAACTGAAAAACCCTGAGTCCTTAAGGGGTTAAAGAGTACCCTCATGATCTTGTTAAATGTTATAATCCTCCCAGCTCACCGCCCCATCATGATAACCCCCCCCCCCCCCCCGGCCTTTATCTTTATAATGTTTTTGTTTTCTACCTTGGTATCGCTCTGTATTTTCTGCTTAGTCTCAGTTAGATTCACAGTCTGGGAAGGGGCGTTCCCCAGCAGGTGTGACATCATCTGAAGCCATACAGGGGAGAACTTCCTCCCTCACTCTGCTACACACAGCCCAGAGCAGTTCCGTGTGAAATTAGCTATAATTGGCTAAGGCTGCACACACACACACCCCTCAGCACTCCAGACTGCATTTCCTGATTTTGGACTTCTGCCAGGCCAGGAGGAGTCCAAAGTCTGTGGAAGAGATAGGGGGAAATGTGCTCTGGACAAGTTGGGAGACACCTAGTGGTGGCTTTTTTAAACACAAATAAAGTACAAATTAAACAAAGTACATTAGAACGATTTTTTATTTATCATAAGAGTGCAATAGCAAAATTAGTTTTAATAAGAGTGACCATTTAACTTCCAATGAAAACAGATATTACGCTGACAGAACAGATGCAATACGATCTCTGCTGCTTTACTCCAATTTTTATTGTAAGGGTCACGGCAGGTGGTGGATCCCATGGGCCTGTGTGGATCATGACGAAAGCCATGCCAGGGAGCGGAGTCTAAGGTGCCGCTGGTTTTCACCAGAGTCTGCCGAAAATCCGGATGGTCTTGTTGTGGCAGGCGGCACCAAGGTCGCTACAGGAACCACAGGCTTTGCAACCAATGGACTTTAGGCCAGCCTCCCTAGTATATAAGGGGCTGTTGTCTCTAAATTCTCTCTCTGAGTTCCTGGCTACAAAGCAAGCACAATACCTGTACTATCAAAATTCATCTCAGCTAGGCCAAAGCCTAAGGAACCTGCAGCCACTTCAAAACGTGAGTTATCAAGCTCTATCTACAATTCTAGTGACTACTACTCAACTCAAGAATAATATTAGTAGCACAGTGGCCCGCATAGATATTCTCAATACTACAAGTCCCAGCAAGCCTGTGAGGTATCCTGCATCCCAGTTGCCTCTAGAGAAACTGCATAATTGTAAAGACTGTTTCATAAGACGTTTAAGTAAAAGTTCCAGTTATGTCACAATTCCTGCTGTGGATATTCCTTTCTTGTCTGCCATTTTTGGGTTGGTTGTCGGCAGGGCCTTATACAGAAAACAACCCCATCCTGGCGTCACGAATAATAACACCTTACCCCACAGGGTTAATACCACCAGAACCTGCTACACCATTGCAACACCCCGGCACCACATCATATTTTGCCCATAATTTGCCTGGTCTCCAGGGATCTTGGTGAAATATAATGTTGTTCAGTCTTTTGCCGATTTCATCTGATTTCAGCCCAGGAGCTATGGAGCTTGGGATACAAGTGCTGGACTCCATGTAATTCCAGACAACAAACCACTTTTTTTTTTTTTTAAACTATGTATAAACAATTACATTAAGGATAATTCTCTGTAGAATTCAGAGGATGTGGTATTAATTACTAAATAAGTAATAATAAAGAACAATTATTCACTACTTTGTTATCTGAAGGCACTTAGCAGAAATGTCAGATGGATCTGGTCAGAGACGTATATATAGAGAAGAGCTGGGTATAGACAAAGAATCTTCTATACTCACTGACCCACGGAAGGGATCCTGGTGCTGAACAATAGAAAGGTAAGAAAACTCATCTGTCTCTCTCATATGTATCTATCTATCTCATATCTATCTATATATATCTATCTCGTATCTATCTATCTATCTGTTTTATATCTATCTATCGATTTCATATCTATCTATCTAACTATCTATCTCACATCTATCTATCTCATATCTATCTCATATCTATCTATCTAGCTCATATCTATCTATCTCATATCTATCTATCTATCTATCTATCTCATATCTATCTATCTATTTTATATCTATCTATCGATTTCATATCTATCTATCTATCTATCTAACTATCTATCTCACATCTATCTATCTCATATCTATCTCATATCTATCTATCTAGCTCATATCTATCTATATATCTATCTCATATCTATCTATCTATTTTACATCTATCTATCGATTTCATATCTATCTAACTATCTATCTCACATCTATCTATCTCATATCTATCTCATATCTATCTATCTCATATCTATCTATCTATTTTATATCTATCTATCGATTTCATATCTATCTATCTATCTATCTAACTATCTATCTCACATCTATCTATCTCATATCTATCTCATATCTATCTATCTATTTATCTATCTCATATCTATCTATTTATCTCATATCGTATCTATTTATTTATCTATCTATCTCTCATATCTGTTTATCTGATATCTATCTATTTCATATCAATCTATCTATCTAATCTATCTCATACCTATCTATATCTATCTCATATCTATCTATCTCATATCTATCTATCTCATATCTATCTATCTCACATCTATCTATCTATCTAAACAGATATAAAGAGTGCTCCATAGTGTAATACTGCATATGTAAAAGTGAACACTTACTATAGTTGGTTGTTCGGGACCAAGCAGAACTTTGGATCAGAGTGTAACATATAATTCAATGCCCCACTGCTGCCTTTCCATCGATACGACACCGCTAGCACGTCTTCACTCCTCCATAGGCAAGCCACCCCCCTGCAATTTTTGATGAGAATGACTCTGATCAGTGAACATTTCATTTGTAAGTCACTGCATAAAACCGTAGTGTAATCTACATAAGAAACATATAAAAAAAAAAATTATGCTCTCAACTCAGGAGCAAAAAAGAGCTAGCTACAGCTCTGTCTGTAATGCACATCATGTAACAATGTTTAGCACTTATCTGATCGCTGTTATAAGAGCCTTGCAGTTTGCAGACTTTGTTTAAAGATGTTTTATAATTTATGAAAAGTGACTTGCACATTTTTTAATAATATTTAATATAATTTTAATACATAATTGCTATACAAAAGCCAGGTAAGAAGTCCAGAATGGAAGGTAACTCTTGTCACTACATTCTCATGGCATAAAGGACATTTCCAAAAGAATCTGCATGTCATACTGGATAACAGTATTATTTCACTATGTGTGTTACAGCAAAGTGTTCTACACCCCTATTGAGGCTCCCTGTAGCCCGGAAATAGACGTTTTTAATAGCGATTCACCACAAATTAATTCAGATCAAATTGATATTTACATAATTGCAATGGAAGGGGAAACAAAACACTCACCGGACGCATCAATATGAACCAATGTAAATGCCATAACCGCGTTAGTGCGGTGACTGTGTGTACGGCAATCCTGTGCTAATACAGTGTCTAGGCATGGGAAAACATGTCAGACAATCGGGAATCCCGAATCACTGCAACAGCCAATCAATTCATTAGTTTCCTTGTATTCATAGTAACTAGGTCTCAAGGAGGAAACCATGCAGCGCAGCGCTGTTCCCGTTCTTACAAGTGGGTACTACATGCGCTGTCAGCACAATTGTAAGAAAATAGAAAAGATAAAGAAAACGGTAATAACCGTATTTTTCGCCCTATAGGACGCACCGGCATATAAGACGCACCCAATTTTAAAGGTGCAAAATCTAGAAAAAAAAGATTCTGAACCCAACAGTGATCTTCAACCTGCGGACCTCCAGATGTTGCAAACCTACAACTCCCAGCATGCCCGGACAGCCAACGGCTGTGCGGGCATGCTGGGAGTTGTAGTTTTGCAGCATCTGGAGGTCCGCAGGTTGAAAACCACTGGATAGGACGTAATACTCACGTGTCCCCGCCGCTCCGGACCCGTCACCGCTGCCCTGGATGTCGCCCTCCATCGCTGTTGCAGCGTCCCCGTGGTGTCCCCGCCGCTCCGGACGTCTTCTTCCCCGGGATCCACGCTCTCCGTCGCCGTCATCACGTCGCTACGCACGCCGCTCCGATTAGATGATGGGACAGCGTGCACGACGACGTGATGACGTCGAAGGAGAGCGCCGGCCATGCAAGGGATCCCGGCACGGACACCGAGGAGGCAGGTAAGTTCCCTCCCGCTGTCCTGTAAGCTGTTCGGGACGCCGTGATTTCACCGCGGCGGTCCCGAACAGCCCGACTGAACAGCCGGGTTAGTGTCACTTTCCCTTCAGACGCGGCGGTCAGTTTTGATCGCCGTGTCTGAAGGGTTAATACAGGGCATCACCGCGATTTGTCGTGACTCCAGGGTGCGGTTGTTTTCTGTAGAAGGCCCTGCCGACAACCGGCCCAAAAACTGCAGGAATGTCCACAGCAGGAATTATGAGATAACTGGAACTTTTATTTAACCCCTTAAGGACTCAGAGTTTTTCCGTTTTTGCATTTTCGTTTTTTCCTCCTTACCTTTAAAAAATCATAACTCTTTCAATTTTGCAGCTAAAAATCCATACGATGGCTTATTTTTTGTGCCACCAATTCTACTTTGTAATGACATCAGTCATTTTACCCAAAAATCTATGGCAAAACGGGAAAAAAAATCATTGTGAGACAAAATTGAAAAAACCCCGCCATTTTGTAACTTTTGGGGGCTTCCGTTTCTGCGCAGTACATTTTTCGGTAACAATGACACCTTATCTTTATTTTATAGGTTCATACGATTAAAATGATCCCCTACTTATATAGGTTTGATTTTGCCGTACTTCTGGAAAAAATCATAACTACATGTAGGAAAATGTATACGTTTAAAATTGTGCTTGCTTTAGTGTCCAGCAGAAAGAGAGATGAGAGTGAATTTAGAGACTACTTTACCTTATATACTAGGGGGGCTGGACTAATCCCATTGGTTGCCAAGCCTGGAGGTCTGGGAACTCTGGGTACATCACATGACAGTATCACATGACCCAGGAAGGTCCTATACATTTTATACATTTGTACATCATTTATATACACTGAACAATTTACATACATATTGGGGTTTATTTACTAACGTGATACTGACTCTTTTTTGTCCGGTTTTGTCCAAATTGTGTCGCGACCAAAAAAAATCAAAACCCTCCATTTTAGAAGAAAAACCCGAAAAGGGGACGTGACCATGGGATAAAGTGGGCGTGGTTCTGACAAAAGGGGCGTGGCCCGACAGTTTTGAAAAATCCCAACATATTTACTAAGGTTTCCACAGAAAATGTGGTGGATTTGAGTTGAGGAAAACCCGACAGATCAGAACATGTGTAAAAAAAAGCAAAACGTAGGGAAAAGTGCAAAATGTAGGGAAAAGTGCAAAATGTAGGGAAAAGTGCAAAACGTAGGGAAAAGTGCAAAATGTAGGGAAAAGTGCAAAATGTAGGGAAAAGTGCAAAATGTAGGGAAACCTTAAATAAATACCTTGGTAAAATACCTGTCGGAAATCAAAACCCACAAAGAAACCTACACGCCACTCTTAGTAAATAAAGCCCATTATGTGCATATTTATACCCTATGGACTGCAGGGACTCTTCCTGAGGGGACTTAAAGGAGTACTCTAGTGCAGAGTATTCCTGCTACGTCCTGCCCCGGGCTGCAAAAAAAATGAAAATAAAAATAAAATGAAAATAAAAATGAAAATAAACCATCACTCACCTTCCTGGGTTCGCGCGGAGCGCCACTACAGCTGATCGGTCCTCCGGTCCATCTTCTTCATACTTCCGTGTGAACGAAGCATCACATGGCGCTCAGCCTATTGCCGGCCGCCACGATGTTCTGCCTCGGCCCATAATAGGCTGAGCACCATGTGACGCTTCGTTCACACGGAAGTATGAAGAAGATGGACCGGAGGACCGATCAGCTGTAGTGGCGCTCCGCGGGAACCCAGGAAGGTGAGTGATGGTTTATTTTCATTTTTTTGCAGCCAGGGCAGGACGGAGCAGGAGTACTCATTTAAGACAGGAACATGACAAGGTCCTGTACCGAGACACCACACGCATATACATACATTTATTTACTGTGAGATTTGTAATGATATGGATTGTCTTATGCGCTGTTATATATGTTTCATCATATTTTGATTACTTGAGAGCACTTTGGTATTTGATTGATGCCTAAATATATATGAATATCACTACTGTGCACTGCTTGATAATGGCTGGGTGATCCAATCGAAACGTCGCTGCTATTGAAACACTTGTTTACCTTTTAATGGAATAAAACAAGCACTTTTTTTCACCTATTTTTTGTGCTGCGGAGAGATTTCATTTTAATGAAATTTGGAGCTCCTGACCAAAGCTTCAGAAACCCCTTTGCACCATGCACTTTGGATTATATGTTGAATTTGGTTGCGCTACATTAGTAGATTGTTAGATAGATAGATAGATATGAGATAGATAGATAGATATGAAATAGAGAGATATGAAATAGAGAGATAGATATGAGATAGATAGATATGAGATAGATAGATAGATAGATAGATAGATAGATAGATATGAGATAGATAGATATGAGATAGATAGATATGAGATAGATAGATATGAGATAGATAGATAGATAGATATGAGATAGATAGATAGATATGAGATAGATAGATATGAGATAAAAAGATATGAGAGAGATAGATATGAGATAGATAGATAGATAGATATGAGATAGATAGATAGATATGAGATAGATAGATAGATAGATAGATAGATAGATAGATAGATATGAGATAGATAGATAGATAGATATGAGATAGATAGATATGAGATAGATAGATAGATAGATATACATGTATTTGTTTGGCTGTAATTAATTTAATTTCCATTTATTTTCTTTTAGATAAAAAGGTCAGAATGGATCTTGCTCAAAGTCTGCTGAATATGTCTAATGAGTCTTTACATGGAAACGACACGTAAGTTTATATTTCTTCTTCTTCATTATTATTCCACATAATATCAGGTTCGGTTCTGTTCCTTCCTGTATCACAGATATAAATGAATCCTTTAATCTGGATCCTGTAGAGATCAGCTGATATTACGAGAAATGAGGGAATCTCCAGGAATTTGTTTTCGGAGGATTGTCTCATATGGTCCATCAGATTCTATTTAGTTTCGACAGCCGATCCTGATTCATACAGGAACCGAGAATCCTGACAAAGTCCCTGCTGTTCCGCGACATAACAGAAAAAAATAATAATTGTGCGACAAAATTGAAGAAAAAATTCAATTTTGCTACTTTTGGGGGCTTCCGTTTCTACGCAGTGCATTTTTCGGTAAACATGACACCTTATCTTTATTCTGAAGGCCCATACAGTTAAAATGATCCCCTATTTATATAGGTTTGATTTTGTATCACTTACACTAAATGTTAAAATGTATACGATTAAAATTGTCATCTTCTAACCCCTATAACTTTTGAATTTTTCCGCGTACGGTCCGGTATGAGGGCTAATTTTTTGCACCATGATCTGAAGTTTTTATCGGTACAATTTTTATATTGATCTGACTTTTTGATTGGCTTTTTATTCATTTTGTCATGCTATAATAAGTGACCAAAAATACGCTATTTTGGAGTTTGGAATTTTTTTTGCGCATACGCCATTGACCATGCGGTTTAATTAACGATAATGTAATTAATGATACTACATATGTTTATTTTTATTTTTACTTACACATTTGTTTTTTTTTTTTAGTGGAAAGGGGGGGGGGGGTTCTTACTTTTATCAGGGAAGGGGTTAAATGATCTTTATTAACTTTTTTTAACACTTTTTTTTTGCAGTGTTATATCCCCCTCTAGTGGCTATTACACTGCACACACTGATCTGCTACACAGATCATTGCAGTGCATTGACACGGTAAAGATCAGTGTTATCGGCGGTCAATTGCTTCAGTCTTGGAGCAATCAATCGCCAATCGGACGTGACGGAGGCAGGTAAGGGGACCTCCACTCGCGTTCTAGCTAATCGGGACATTGCGATTTCACCTCAATGGTCCCGATCAGCTCGACTGAGCTGTCGGGAAGCTTTCACTTTCATTTTATTTGCGGCGATCAACTTTGAACTGAGCCCTTTTTCACCTTAATTACTGAGCCCATTTTTGCAAATCTGACCACTGTCACTTTATGCATTAATAACTCTGAGATGCTTTTACCGTTTATTCAAATTCTGAGACAGTTTTTTTCATGACATATTCTACTTTACCATAGTGGTAAATTTTCATCATTACTTGCATCCTTTCTTGTTGAAATATCCCAAAATTTCATTCAAATTTAAAAAATTTAGCATTTTTCTATCTTTGAAGCTCTCTGCTTGTAAGGAAAATGGATATTCCAAATAAATTATATAGTGATTCACATATACAATATGTGTATGAAGTGGATTTGAGGGGCTTGAAGTTAGAAATACCCCATAAATTACCCCATTATAAAAACTGCACCCCTCAAAGTATTCAAAATGACATTTAGAATGTTTGTTAACCCTTTAGGTGTTTCACAGGAATAGCAGCAAAGTGAAGGAGAAAATTCAAAATCTTCCATTTTTACACTTGCATCTTCTTGTAGAGCCATTTTTTTTTTACAAGAAGTAAAATGAGAGAAATACCCCCAAAATTTGTAACCCCATTTCTCTCGAGTAAGGAAATACCTCATATGTGTATGTCAAGTGCTCTGTGGGTGCACTAAAGGGCTCAGAAGGGAAGGAACAACAATGGGATTTTGGAAAGTGAATTTTGCTGAAATGGTTTTTGGGGGGCATGTCGCATTTAGGAAAGCCCCTATAGTGCCAGAACAGCAAAAATAAATACCCACATGGCATACTATTTTGGAAACTACACCCCTCAAGGAAGGTAAAAAGGGGTACAGTGAGCGTTAACACCCCAAAGGAGTTTGACGACTTTTCATTAAAGTCGGAAGTGTAAATGAAATTATTTTTTTCACTAAAATGCTTTTTCCCCCCAAATTTCACATTTTTACAAGGAGTAATAATTTCTTCTGGGTATGGAAATACCCCATGTGTGGACATCAAGTGCTCTGCGGGCGCACTACAATGCTCAGAAGAGAAGGAGCGCCATTGGGCTTTTGGAGAGAGAGAATATGTTTGGAATGGTAGTCAGGGGCCATGTGCGTTTACAAAGCCCCCTCGTGGTGCCAGAACAGTGGACCCCCCCACATGTGACCCCATTTTGGAAACTACACCCCTTACAGAATTTATTAAGGGGTGCAGTGAGCATTTACACCCCACTGGCGTTTGACAGATCTTTGGAACAGTGGGCTGAGCAAATGAAAAATTTTATTTTTTATTTTCATGGACCACTGTTCCAAAAATCTGTCAGACACCTGTGGGGCGTAAATGCTCACTGTATCCTTACTTCATTACGTGAGGGGTGTAGTTTTCAAAATGGGGTCACATGTGGGGGGGGGTCCATTGTTCTGGCACTATGGGGGCTTTGTAAACACACGTGGCATTCAATTCCGGACAAATTTTCTCTCCAAAAGCCCAATGGCGCTCCTTCTCTTCTGAGCATTGTAGTTCGCCCACCGAGCACTTTATATCCACATATGGGGTATGTTTTTACATCAGAAGAAATGGGGTTACAAATTTTAGGGGGGCTTTTTTTTTCCTATTTTCTATTGTGAAAATGAAAAATTTAGGGTAACACCAGCATTTTAGTAAAAACATTTTTTTTTCATTTTCCCATACACATTTAAGGAAAATTTGCCAAACACCTGTGGGGTGTTAAGGCTCACTATATCTGTTACATTCCGTGAGGGGTGTAGTTTCCAAAATGGGGTCACAAGTTGGTATTTTTTTTGTGTTTATGTCAGAACCGCTGTAAAATCAGCCACCCCTGTGTAAATCACCAATTTAGGTGTCATATGTACATAGTGCGCTCTCACTCCTGAGTCTTGCTGTGCGCCTGCAGAGCATTTTACGCCCACATATGGAGCATTTTCGTACTCAGGAGAAATTGCGTTACAAATTTTTTCTTTTTTTTTTTCTTTTATAAAAAGCATGGGACAACACCAGCATGTTAGTGTAAAAATTTACATTTTTTTACACTAACAGGCTGGTGTAGACATCAACTTTTCCTTTTCATAAGGGGTAAAAGCCCCCCAAAATTTGTAACGCAATTGCTCCAGAGTACGGAAATATCCCATAAACTGTTTCCTTGAAATACGACAGGGCTCCGAACGGAGAGAGCGCCATGCGCATTTGAGGACTAAATTATGGATTACATAGGGGTGGACATAGGGGTATTCTACGTCAGTGATTCCCAAACAGGGTGCCTCCAGCTGTTGCTAAACTCCCAGCATGCCTGGACAGTCAGTAACTGTCCAGAAAAGCTGGGAGTTATGGTTTTGCAACAGCTGGAGGCTCTGTTTTGGAAACACTGGCGTATGATACGCTTTTCATTTTTATTGGCGGGGACAGTGTAATGGGGTGTATATGTAGTGTTTTACCCATTATTATGTGTAAGTGTAGTGTAGTGTTTTTAGGGTACATTCACATGGGCGGGGGTTTACGGTGAGTTTCCCACTAGGAGTTTGAGCTGCAGCGGGAAATTTGCTGCAGCTCAAACTTAAAGCAGGAAACTCACTGTAAACCCGCCTGTGTGAATGTACCCTGTACATTCACATGGGGGGCAAACCTCCAGCTGTTGCAAAACTACAACTCCCAGCATGCTCTGAAGACCGTGCCTGCTGGGAGTTGTGTTTTTGCAACAGCTGGAGGCACACTGGTTGGAAAACCTTCAGTTTGGTTCTGTTACCTAATTCAGTATTTTCCAACCAGTGTGCCTCCAGCTGTTGCAAAACTACAACTCCCAGCATGTATTGATCACCGAAGGGCATGCTGGGAGATGAAGTTATACAACAGCTGGAGGTACGCAACTACAACTTCCAGCATGGCAAGACAGCCGTTTGCTGTTTAGAGGGCCACAGTTTAGAGGGCCACGGTTTAGACTTACAGGGCCACGGTTTAGACCACCACACAGTGATCTCCAAATTGTGGCCATCCAGATGTTGCAAAACTACAAATCCCAGCATGCCCAAACAGGAAACAGTTGTCTGGGCATGCTGGGAGTTTGAGTTTTACAAGATCTAGAGGGCCACAGTTTAGAGACCACTGCCCAGTGATCTCCAAACTGTAGCCCTCCAGCTGTTGCAAAACTGCAAAACCCAGCATGCCCAAACTGCAAACAGCTGTCTGGGTATGATGGGAGTTGTAGTTTTGCAACATCTGGAGGGCTACAGTTTAGAGACCACTGTAGCCCTCAAGATGTTGCTATGCAACTCACCGGCTTCCGTAGTTTGCACCAGGGAGCCAGCCGCACGTCATCGCCGCCTGCTGCCGCCAATCACTGCCAATGGTAAGTGACCTCTGGCGCAGATCACAGGATAGTTCCCCCGTCATGCCCAAACTACTGTAGGTGGGCAGAATTGGGTAACTGAACTTTAACCCCCCCCGCCCCCAATCTGCTATTGGTCGGACGCTTCTGACTGATCAATAATAGGGATAGGAGGGGTGGCACCCCTGTCATCTCACTCCTATCCCTTCAGCGGTATCGTGGGTGTCTTGGACAGCCCCGATCCCCCTTATTTTCCTGGTCACCGGAAACCTGTATGACTCGGAATTGCCGCAGATCGCCACTCTGAATTGACCGGACCTAAAACCGTGGTTGACCACAGTTTTAGGTCTGGGAAAAAAGTGCATACGGCGCAAAAATGAGCCGACCAGATCGAACGTTTCACTCTGGCCGGCTCATTGAAACGAATTACATACGGGAGCGCATAGAAAGCGTACGGGAGCGCGAGGTTTTAGCTCTCCCCTGCCGTATGCACTCCTGTATGGGAGAAAACGTGATGTGAACCAGCCCTTAGAAAGAAACCGGACCAAAGAGTTTTAATGGTCAAAAAAATCTTAACCACTTTTTAGATGGTATATTAAATGAAAAGCATTTTTTGATACATGCTATCATTTTTGGGGGGTAATTTAAACCCCACCCCCTTCCCTGTACCTTTAAAAAAAATTGGCGCACATGGCGTCAACTTGATGGAATTCATTAAATAATGCATTTTTCTCCATGTAATCTGGTGCAATTTACACCCCACAAAATGTGAATTCAGTTTTTGAATCCCCCCCATCAGCCTGTTCTAGGATGGGGGAGTAGATGATGGGGGATCGGGGACATCAATGTGATCTCTCCCTGTGTAGATATTTATAAAGAAATAAATTATTAATAACTTAATTTTTTATCGTTTTCATTTTTTTTTTTAAGGTCCGTTCAGCAGTTCTATAATCCAGGAGATAGATCTTTACTCCAAAATTTTCATATTATAGAAAATATATCACTGACTTTATACGTCATCATTTTTGCTCTTGGGATTATCGGTAATGGATTGGTCATCTGGATTGCCGGATTCAGGATGATGAAGACGATCAGTGCCACCTGGTTCCTCAACCTGGCCATTGCAGACTTCCTATGCTGTTTTTCTCTTATTCTGAGAATTTTAGATTTCTTATTTAAAAACCGTATTTATTGCGTATCAAATATTATTCTTTTCCTTCTAAACATGAGCGCCAGTGTTCTTCTCCTGACGGCCATGAGTATTGACCGCTGTGTATCCGTCATGTGGCCATTTTGGGCTAAAATTCATAGGACACGAAAACTAGTGAGGATCAGTGCGGCCATCATCTGGGTGTTGAGTGTTCTCTGGACTGTTTTCGTGTTCATGTATTATGATCGTAATTATATGAACTTTACAGAATGGCATGTCTTTGTATGGAGAAATACCATTGATTTTCACTCCGATATATTTCAGCCCATTCTGCTGACCCGGTTATTTACAATGTTTGTGATCCCTTTTCTCATCATCTTGATCAGTTATGTCATCATTTACTTCAAACTGAAAAACACTAAGAGATCCCGGAGATCCCAGAGGCCGTACAGGATCATCACCGCCATAATATTGTGTTTCTTTCTCTGCTGGTTCCCATATTATATCTGGCCATTGACTCCCATGTATTATGAAATAAGCCATAGAGCCTTTATTATTGATATTATTGTTGTTAATCTCGCTTGTTTTAACAGTTGTATCAATCCAATTATTTATGTATTTATGAGTCAAGACATTAAACCTGGTTTCTTTAGATCTATCTCCTCCAGGATAAATGAAGCCTTAAATGACCAACCCAATGACCTGAGCAGAGAAGGAGAGAATGATCATCATGGTTAACACTGTAAAGAAATTCCTCTTATCTACTGTGGGAGATTAAAGGGGTATTCCGGGCAAGAACATCTTATCCCCTATCAAAAAGGATAGGGGATAAGATGTCCCCTGATGTCCCCCGCGATCTCCCTGCAGCAGCCCACATTCTATGCGTAGCTGCGTCTGAAGTTTCGGAAACCTCCGGGCTACCGAGACGGGAACGTGACTTTACCCCACGCCCCCTCCACTCATGTCTATGGGAGGGGGCGTGACGACCGTCACACCCCCTCCCATAGAAATTAATAGAGGGGGCGTGGCATGACGTTACGTCCCCATCTAGGAAGCCCCGAGGTTTCTGAAACTTCAGACGCAGCTACGCATAGAATGTGGGCTGCTGCAGGGAGATCGCGGGGGGTCCCAGCAGCAGCCCCCCCCCCCCGCGATCAGACATCTTATCCCCTATCCTTTCGATAGGGGATAAGATGTTCTTGCCCGGAATACCCCTTTAACTCCATAGAACCAGTCATCACCCGCACTATTATCTGTACAGGGTGGGCCATTTATATGGATACTCCTTATTAAAATGGGAATGGTTGGTGATATTAACTTCCTGTTTGTGGCACATTAGTATATGTGAGGGGGGAAACATTTCAAGATGGGTGGTGACCATGGCGGCCATTTTGAAATCGCCCATTTTGAATCCAACTTTTGTTTTTTCAATAGGAAGAGGGTCATGTGACACATCAAACTTATTGGGAATTTCACAAGAAAAACTATTGATGTGCTTGGTTTTAACGTAACTTTATTTTTTCATGAGTTATTTACAAGTTTCTGACCACTTATAAAATGTGTTCAATGTGCTGCCCATTGTGTTGGATTGTCAATGCAACCCTCTTCTCTATATACTGCTATATACTACTATATACACCGCAGGAGAAATGCTAGCACAGGCTTCCAGTATCCGTATACACTGCTATATACTACTATATACACCGCAGGAGAAATGCTAGCACAGGCTTCCAGTATCCGTATACACTGCTATATACTACTATATACACCGCAGGAGAAATGCTAGCACAGGCCTCCAGTATCCATATACACTGCTATATACTACTATATACACCGCAGGAGAAATGCTAGCACAGGCTTCCAGTATCCGTATACACTGCTATATACTACTATATACACCGCAGGAGAAATGCTAGCACAGGCCTCCAATATCCATATACACTGCTATATACTACTATATACACCGCAGGAGAAATGCTAGCACAGGCTTCCAGTATCCGTATACACTGCTATATACTACTATATACACCGCAGGAGAAAAGCTAGCACAGGCTTCCAGTATCCGTATACACTGCTATATACTACTATATACACCGCAGGAGAAATGCTAGCACAGGCTTCCAGTATCCGTATGCACTGCTATATACTACTATATACACCACAGGAGAAATGCTAGCACAGGCCTCCAGTATCCGTATACACTGCTATATACTACTAAATAGACAGCAGGAGAAATGCTAGCACAGGCTTCCAGTATCCGTATACACTGCTATATACTACTATATACACCGCAGGAGAAATGCTAGCACAGGCTTCCAGTATCCGTATACACTGCTATATACTACTATATACACCGCAGGAGAAATGCTAGCACAGGCTTCCAGTATCTGTATACACTGCTTTATACTACTATATACACCGCAGGAGAAATGCTAGCACAGGCTTCCAGTATCCGTATACACTGCTATATACTACTATATACACTGCAGGAGAAATGCTAGCACAGGCTTCCAGTATCCGTAGTTTCAGGTGCTGCACATCTCATATCTTCACAGCATAGACAATTGCCTTCAGATGACCCCAAAGATAAAAGTCTAAGGGGGTCAGATCGGGAGACCTTGGGGGCCATTCAACTGGATATGCGAAATTTCTACATGATGATGTGTTTGCCTCTTTATGCACTGAAGCTGCACGTTCCCTGAGTTTTTCCAGCAAGATGGTGACCATCAAATTATGGGTGCCAGGTCAGAGCATTCCTAGATGAACAGTTTCCTGGAAAGTGGATTGGTCGTCGTGGGCCAGTTGAATGGCCCCCAAGGTCTCCCGATCTGACCCCCTTAGACTTTTATCTTTGGGGTCATCTGAAGGCAATTGTCTATGCTGTGAAGATACGAGATGTGCAGCACCTGAAACTACGGATACTGGAAGCCTGTGCTAGTATTTCTCCTGCGGTGTATATAGTAGTATATAGCAGTGTATACGGATACTGGAAGCCTGTGCTAGCATTTCTCCTGCGGTGTATATAGTAGTATATAGCAGTGTATACGGATACTGGAAGCCTGTGCTAGCATTTCTCCTGCGGTGTATGTAGTAGTATATAGCAGTGTATACGGATACTGGAAGCCTGTGCTAGCATTTCTCCTGCGGTGTATATAGTAGTATATAGCAGTGTATATGGATACTGGAAGCCTGTGCTAGCATTTCTCCTGCGGTGTATATAGTAGTATATAGCAGTATATAGAGAAGAGGGTTGCATTGACAATCCAACACAATGGGCAGCACATTGAACACATTTTATAAGTGGTCAGAAACTTGTAAATCCCTCATGAAAGAATAAAGTTACGTTAAAACCAAGCACATCATTGATTTTCTTGTGAAACTCCCAATGTTTTATGTGTCACATGACCCTCTTCCTATTGAAAAAACAAAAGTTGGATTCAAAATGGCCGACTTAAAAATGGCCACCATGGTCACCACCCATCTTGAAAAGTTTCCCCCCTCACATATACTAATGTGCCACAAACAGGAAGTTAATATCACCAACCATTCCCATTTTATTCAGGTCTATCCATATAAATATACAGGTAATAGTGCGGGTGATGATGAATATACAGGTAATAGTGCGGGTGATGATGAATATACAGGTAATAGTGCGGGTGATGATGAATATACAGGTAATAGTGCGGGTGATGATGAATATACAAGTAATAGTGCGGGTGATGATGTATATACAGGTAATAGTGCGGGTGATGATGAATATATAGGTAATAGTGCGGGTGATGATGTATGTATAATCATCATCACCTGCACTATTACCTGTATATTCATCATCACCCGCACTATTACCTGTATATTCATCATCACCCGCACTATTACCTGTATATTTATCATCACCCGCACTATTACTTGTATATTCATCATCACCCGCACTATTACCTGTATATTCATCATCACTCGCACTATTACCTGTATATTCATCATCACCCGCACTATTACCTGTATATTCATCATCACCCGCACTATTACCTGTATATTCATCATCACCTGCACTATTACCTGTATATTCATCATCACTCGCACTATTACCTGTATATTCATCATCACCCGCACTATTACCTGTATATTCATCATCACCCGCACTATTACCTGTATATTCATCATCACCCGCACTATTACCTGTATATTCATCATCACCTGCACTATTACCTGTATATTCATCATCACCCGCACTATTACCTGTATATTCATCATCACCTGCACTATTACCTGTATATTCATCATCACCTGCACTATTACCTGTATATTCATCATCACCCGCACTATTACCTGTATATTCATCATCACCTGCACTATTACCTGTATATTCATCATCGTCCATTTATTCACTGCAAGATATTCTGTATATTTGTCAAAGAATTAGAATTAAAACCTAAAATATGTATCTATCTATCTCATATCTATCTCATATATCTATCTATCTATCTATCTATCTCATATCTATCTATCTATCTCATATCTATCTATCTATCTATCTATCTATCTCATATCTATCTATCTATCTCATATATCTATCTCATATCTATCTCATATCTATCTATCTATCTATCTATCTATCTCATATCTATCTATCATAATATACTTGTGAATGGAGACTCTGATAAACAGTACAAGAACTTTCTACTAAGTCAAGGTTTACAAAGTGGGCGGGGCTGTGGAGGAAACTTCAAAATTTGCATTTGTGATAAATAATAAAATATATAAATACAGTAAATAAATACGTATGATTGTTAAACAAGATATGTGAATAAAATGTTCTGAAATATGACTATTGTTTTTTTTTTTGTGTTTTGAAAGTGGATACAACCGTAACCTATGTCTCTCCTCTCTCTAGATACTAATTTCAGAATGTTCTTTTTTATTAACCCCTTCACAACCTGCTAAATTTTGATATGTTGCAATAGTTTTTTTTTTACCTCCTCACCTCTTAAACTCTTGACGGTTTTCTCTTTCCCTCAATGGAGCCATATTAGAGCTTATTTATTTCAGTACAAGATGTATTTTTTTTATCATCACTCTTTTACACTATATACTATATTGTACTGTTTTATACTATAATGTAATGCAAAACAAAACAAAACAAAAAAAAATTGTAATTGCGCAATTTTGTGGGAGAATAATTATTTTTGAGTTCACTGTATGCACCCTGGGCTCTCCAAGCATCACACACAAAAAAAATAGTTAATATAATGCAATGGCGCCTCAGTATGTTCCAGGAGCCGAAAACATGTCTGCAGATGTGTCCACGCCTACTCCTAGCATTGAGGAGGTTTGGTCTACCCAACGGGCACCAACCAAAGTGCCTAGGCCTACTCCTGCTGAGGAGGATCTTTGGCCGGCCCAACAGGCACCGACAATTTGTCCCCCAGTGGCGCAATCTGCTGCGGTCCAGATGGTGGTCAATGTGAGTCCCATCATCACCCATTCAAATGTTTCTAAGGTGGCGTGGAACACCTGAGTTAACCCCATGGAAGGGGTGCAGTCACGTGGTCCCCGCTACATGTCCCAGCTGAGAAAAAGTGCGATTGGTGGGACTGGGATGGGAAATATCCTAGTTAAGAATTCTATGTCCCATTTATTGTCGTTAACTCCAGTCAAGTCCTGAGACTGAAAGTTTTTTCTGGGTGTGAAGTAACACTGTTGTCTACGTTTTTCTTACAACATTTAAGTAACTGTTCGTGGAATTTATGCCATGAACTATGCCTGCAACCATATGCTTAAGCATGTGCCTGGCTTTCATAAAAAAAAAAAAATGACAGCGCCATGAACTTTATAGGACGCTACATTAAATCACAGGGCAAAATGATGAAGTGAATAGTGCTAATGGGTCAAATCTGTACAGAATGTATATATATATATATATATATATATATATATATATATATATATATATAATGTCTATGTTCATATATCCTGTGCCTTATGTCTTTCTTCCTGCAGAATTGTTCGTGCAGGAGGTATCCTGAGCAGGAATACTGGTACCTGGTAGCTACAATTGCACGTAGTCAAATGTACATATTACTAGTCAGTAGTCAAAAATGTATTTAGCGTCAGGAAAATCTAAATGTTAACTAATTTCCTGCTTAGTAAAAAAAAAAAAAGAAGTAAAGTCAGTCATATGTACAATAGTCAGAAATGTCTATGTTTCAAATTGTGTATAGAAAGTGGGTTGACATACAGTATAAAAATAAATGTCTTCAGTCAGGACTGTTACCATAAAATATTTTTTTTCCCTGTCCACTGCACTCAGGGTTCTCTTGTGGCCAGAGAGAGCACCCGGAGAGCGTAAGTAACACGTAACATGTCATTGTCTAACATATTATCAGTATACTCATAATCAAAATTGATTAAAATGATTCTGACTGAATATATTTGTTACCCACCCTAAACCTATTTACCAGTCTGCTACCTGCTGAAAGACCCAGACAAGTTTTATCTTCAATGCCCTTGCTGATGGAAGGAGGCTTTCCCTCAAAATCTCACAATGCATGGCCCCATTCATTCTTTCCTTTACACGGATCAGTCGTCCAAAGCACAACTGAAAGAAAAACAGCCCCAAAGCATGATGTTTCCACCCCCATGCTTCACAGTAGGTATGGTGTTCTTTGGATGCAACTCAGCATTCTTTCTCCTACAAACACGTCGAGTTGAGTTTTTACCAAAAAGTTCTACTTTGGTTTCATCTGACCATATGAAATTCTCCCAATACTCTTCTGGATCATCCAAATGCTCTCTAGAAAACTTCAGACGGGCCTGGACATGTACTGGCTTAAGCAGAGGGACACGTCTGGCACTGCATGATTTGAGTCCTTGGCTGCGTAGTGTGTTACTGATGGTAGCCTTTATTATTTTGGTCCCCTCTCTCTGCAGGTCATTCATTAGGTCCCCCCTAATGATTTTTGCTCACCGTTCTTGTGATCATTTTGACACCACAGGGTAGTCTTGCTCGCGAATATTCGAAATGCGAATTTTATTTGCGAATATTGCATATTCGTGAATTCGCAAATATTCGCGAATATAGCACTATATATTCGAAATTACGAATATTTTTTTTTCACAGTACACCTCACAGTGATCATCCCTCTCTGCTTCCAGCTTGTGTGGTGTAAAGAAGGCTCTAATACTACTGTGTGAGACTGGCGTACGAATTTTTTCGCATATGCGAATTTTCGCTTATGCTAATTCTTGCATATGCAAATTTTAGCATATGCAAATTTTCGCAAATGCTAATTTTTGTATGTGCGAATTTTCACTTATGCTAATTTAATCATATGCTAATATTTGCATATGCAAATTTTCACAAATGCGAAAATAAAAAGTGAATATTACGAATATGCGAATTTAGCGAATATATGACGAATATTCGTCCATATATTCGTGAAATATCGCAAATTCGAATATGGCCTATGCCGCTCAACACTATCACAGGGTGAGATCTGCCCCAGATCGAGGGAGATGATCAGTGGTCTTGTATGTCTTCCATTTTCTAATAATTGCTCCCACAGTGGATTTCTTCACAACAAGCTGCTTGCCTATTGCAGATTCAGTCTTCCCAGCCTGGTGCAGGTCTACAATTTTGTTTCTGGTGTCCTTCGACAGCTCTTTGGTCTTGGCCATAGTGTAGTTTGGAGTGTGACTGTTTGAGGTTGTGGACAGGTGTCTTTTATACTGATAAGTTCAAACAGGAGCCATTAATACAGGTAACGAGTGGAGGACAGAGGAGACTCTTAAAGAAGAAGTTACAGGTCTGTGAGAGCCAGAAATCATGTTTGTAGGTGACCAAATACTTATTTTCCACCATAATTTGCAAATAAATTCTTTACAAATCAGACAATGCGATTTTTTGGATTTATTTTTCATTATGTCTCCCATAGTTGAGGTTATAACCTATGATGGAAATTACAGCCTCTCATCTTTGTAAGTGGGAGAACTTGCACAATTGGTGGCTGACTAAATACTTTTTTGCCCCACTGTATTTCTTTGCTTGTATATATTATTATGTAAAGTTGTGCTTTTATAGTTCACACCCATCTATGTCTACAAGTTCACATTCATTCCATTCGGATTAAACCTATCTGCCATCTTATCAATGAGTCAGGCGCTACATGATGGACCGAGCAGAGAATACAGCCCCATGACAGCCTTATAACGGAACAATAGATTATCATCATTCTCTGTTATACCGGGGATGGTTACTGTATAAAGAGACGTTTACCTTCACGAAAGGAGAAAGAAGCCATTGTAAGGTAATGAATGAAATACTATGGGGGAGATTTATCAAAACCTGTGCAGAGGAGATGTTGACCTGTTGCCCATAGCAACCAATCAGATCGCTCCTTTCATTTTCAAAAAAGGCCTCTGAAAAATAAACCAATTATCTCATTGGTTGCTATAGGCAACTGGTCAACTTTACTTTTCCTCCGCACAGGTCTTGATAAATCTCCTCATAAGGGCTCGTTCACATGGGCGGTTCCACAGCGTATTTTATGCTGCGGATCCGCCAATGATAGACCCCTACAGTGTGTCTCAGATGTGCCTGCTCGGAGCGGCAATCCGGCACTATGAGCAGACACACTGCCATGTGCGAGTCGCCGAGCACATGCGCAGTATACTTGCACACATCGCGGCTGCTCTCTGCCTAGCTCAGAAAGCAGGGGGAGCAGCCGCAATGTGTGCGAGTACACCGCGCAAGAGCAGTGTGTCTTCTCGTAGCGTTGGATTGCCGCTACGAGCAGGCACATCTGAGACACACTGTAAAATACGCTGTGGATCCGCCTGTGTGAACGAGCCCTTATGGGGAGATTTATCAAGACCCGTGCGGAGGAAAAGTAAAGTTGACCAGTTGCCTATAGCAACCATTTAGATCGTTGGTTCCACATTGGAGTCCATCGTCAGCGGATCCGCAACGTAAAATACGCTGTGGATCCACCCGTGTGAATGAGCCCTAAGGGTGAGTTCACAGGTGCGTATTTTTGCTTCAGATCTGCTGCAGATTTTGCTGCCTATTGACTTCAGTGGGCAGCAATATCTGCTGAAGCAAATCTGCAGCAGAAAATATGCATGTGTGAACGCACTCTAAGGGCTTGTTCACATGGGCGGATCGGCAGACAATGGACCCTACAATGTGCCTCCAGATGTGCCTGTTCGGAGTGTCAATCCGCCGCTACGAGCAGACACACTGCACACATCGCGGATGCTCTCGGCATAGCTCAGGAAGCAGGGGGAGCAGCCGCGATGTGCTTGAGTCACATCTGGATGCAACACTGTAGGGTTCATCGTCGGCGGATCTGTAGCGTAAATTCTGTAGCGTAAATATTCAAACTTTTATTAGGGAAGGGGTTAAATGATGTTTTTTAATAGGGGACTATAACACTGCACACTCATTCTTATCCCATAGGGGACTATAACACTGCACACTCATTGTTAATAGGGGACCATTGATCAATGATTCTGCTGCTTGACTGCTCATGACTGGATCTCAGGCACTGAGCAGTCATTCGACGATCGGACACCAGGAGGAAGGTAGGGACCTTCCTGCTGTTCTACAGCTGTTTGGGATGCCACGATTTCACCGCGGACATCCCGAACAGCTCCATGAGCTAACCGGCATTGGTTTACTTTCACTTTAGATGCGGCATTCAACTTTGCACGCCGCGTCTAAAGGGTTAATAACGCGCAGCACCACAATCAGTGCCGTGCGCTATTAGCCACGGGTCCCGGACGTTGTTAGAGGCCAGGCCCGACACGCTATGACACGGGGACTCAGGATTTACCGATACGTCCTTGGTGCTTAAGGGGTTAATCAGTGTTTTTTAACCCCTTAAGGACGGATTCATTTTTTTACCTTAATTGCCAGTTTTTTTTTTTATGTGACCTGTATCTCTTTAATAGGTAATAACTTTAGAACGCTTTTTCTGAGCGGGGCAATTCTGAGACTGTTTTTTCGTGACATTTTTCGTGGTGCATTTTTGTTGACACGTCTTTTATGATGTTCACTGTGCGGTAAAGGTGATGTTATATTTATTCTGTGGGTTGGTACGATTATGGCGATGCCCATTTTATATAGCTTTTTATGTTCTTTTTCCTTTTTCTGAGCAAAATAATTTTTTCCTTTTATGTGTTATCATGTTCCGACAGTCGTCATTTTTTTTTTTTTTCGTCCAACGCCATTGCGGGCTTATTTTTTTGCGGGACAAGCTGTAGCAGCACAGTATAAACTGATCAGGTGATATATACTGATCAGGTGCACACTGTACAGCCTGTGGCTGGATCTAACAGGCTTCCGTAGCAGGCAGACAGGAGGTCATCATCTGACATCACCAACGGCGACCTGCGATCATGTCGCAACGCCGCCCTTGGTGAACAGGGGGCGGCTCCCTCTCTCTGTGAACGGTGATCAGTGCTGCTTTAAGATTGACTGAAGCCCTGAAGGAGTTAAAGAAGTACTCCCCTGGAAAACCTTAATTTATTTTTATTTTTAAATCAACTGGTGCCAGAAAGTTAAACAGATGTGTAAATTACTTCTATAAAAAAAAAATCTTAATCCTTCCAGTACTTATCAGCTGCTATATGCTCCACAGGAAGTTCTTTTCTTTTTGAATTTCCTTTCTGTCTGACCACAGTGCTCTCTGCTGACACCTCTGTCTATTTTAGGAACTGTCTGGAGCAGGAGAGGTTTTCTATGGGGATTTGCTCCTCCTCTGGACAGTTCCTAAAATGGACAGAGGTGTCAGCAGAGAGCACTGTGGTCAAACAGAAAGGAAATTCAAAAGAAGAAAACTTCCTCTGTAGCATACAGAAGCTGATAAGTGCTGGAAGGATTAAGATTTTTAATAGAAGTAATTTACAAATGTGTTTGATTTTCTGGCACCAGTTGATAAAAAAAAAAAAGTTTTCCAGGGGAGTACCCCTTTAACTGTCAGGATCGGAGCTCCGCTCCACTCCTGACAGCTGCGGCGGGTGCCCCAGCCACCGATCACTGCCCGCACACTTGCGGCGCTGGGATCGGGAATGGACGTATATATACGTCCATTTGCGTTAAGTCACAGGAAATATGGACGCATATATATACGACCATTTGTGGCAAGGGGTTAAGTGTGTCTCCTCCTTGGTTTGCAGAGTTAAAGGGTACTCCGGTACTCCGGTGCTCCAGCGCTCTGAACATTTTGTTCAGAAGGCTCAGAGCTGGAGACGTGATTGTGACATCCGTCATGCTCCCTCCCATAGACATGAATGGAGGCGGTGTGAAGGCGGTGGCGCTCCGCCACCGCCTTCACACCGCCTCCATTCATGTCTATTGGAGGGAGCATGGTGGATGTCACAATCACGTCTCCAGCTCCGAGCCTTCTGAACACCGGAGTACCCCTTTAATTTAAATTCAATAGAAATGCACTTTACAGCCAATGGCTGTCCGGGATTGCTGGGAATAGAAGTTTTGCAACAGTTGGAGGCATACTGGTTGGAAAACACTGCTCTAACTGCTGTCCAAAAACATCTCAGGCAAGATGGCTGCCCCCCCATCATCATGCAGAATTATGGGCATAACATGCAGAATTATGGGCGGAACATAATAAGAAAAATAAACTGTTAAAAAAAATTAATGAATACAAGAATATTATCATTAACTGGTTTTGATTAGTAAAAGAGAACACATCTAAACAAAAAAATAAAAATAAAGAAATAAATAAAACAAGAACAAATAAATATTAAACGATACATTCACATTAAAGTCCCATTCCTTTATCTCTATGTGAACCTTCAGTATCTCACATCTAATCGACCGATATGTCTTGTGTCACATGATAAACCGCCATGAGGATACAGCCCCATGAGACCCTCACAGTATAACAGAGCGAGCTGGGATATAGTCATTCTCTGGATGATTGTAAGTGAAGCAAAGAATATGAGAGATCCATAAAACTAAAGAAAACTTAAGGTAAGTGTTTAATACATTTCTAAATTTCTAATTAAATAAAATTAAAAGTATAAATCAAATGGTATATATAGAAATTGTCTGACTCCTCAGGATATACAACAAGGTTTAATGACACACTTTGCAATACAATAAAATTAATTTATTAACCTCTAAAATGCAATCAGGATGGTACTTATTACCAGATCTCCTGTAAAATAAAAATGTCCACATTTAATATAAATACACTATATATATATAAAAATGTACATGTATTCTTGTTGACTATCAAAAATAAAAACAGAAAAACAAGAAAAAATTTAATATGTGAACAAATGTTCACATACGAAATATATATATATATATATATATATATATATATATATATATATATATGAATGTACAGGCGCATGTATTCTTTCTGACAATCATAACAAAAAGAAAAATATATATATTACCAAATTGCCATTAAAAAAAGTATATATCTGAAAACAAAACTAAATATACAGTATATATATAATTTTTTATCTTGAATTTTTTTTTCAGCAAGAATACCAAGAATGCCTGAGGAATCAGCCAATTTTTCTATATATTTGGAAAAAGCAAATAATTGATCAGCAGACAGACAGTATCAGTAATGTCTTTGGAAGAACCCAGAACTATATACAATTATACGTTAATAAAGGTAGTGTTGATTTTGTGAAGTACCATGTCTATGGATAGTACTAGAGATGAGCGAACTTTTGAAAAATTTGATTCGGCCGATTCAACAAATTTTCTAAAAAAAATTATTTTGATGCAAATTTATACGCAGTGAATCTATATTACAAATGGCTATTTCTAGCCTACAGACAGCCTCAATAAGGGTATAGAACACTTTGCTGTGTTCTAACATGCATATGGAGGTAGGGGTAGTGAAATAATACTGTTATTCAGAATAACATGCAGATTACCGGCATCGCTTTTAGAATCACTGTGTGCTGGGGTAGTGAAATAATACTGTTATTCAGAATAACATGCAGATTACCGGCATCGCTTTTAGAATCACTGCAGAGCGGCACAATGACAGAGCCTGGTGGCATCAGTATGAGGAGACCATATAGTGGCTTAATGGCACAGTGTGGAGGTGTTGGCAGCATGAGGACACCATATAGTGACTGAATGACACAGCGTGGAGGTGTTGGCAGCATGAGGAGACCATATAGTGGCTGAATGACACAGTGTGGAGGTGTTGGCAGCATGAGGAGACCACATAGTGGCTGAATAGTACAGCTAAAAGTTGGCAGCAGCATGAGTAGACACTAGGCCTTCACAATCCCTAAGATTATAAAATGAAATCTGAAATTTAAACCGAAGATTTTGGGTAGCTAGTGCTACCATAACAAAGTTTGTTTTCCCAGTCCCAGGCCCAGCAGCATCAGTAAACCATATATTGCCTGAATGACACAGCCTGGAGTTGGCTGTAGCATGAGGAGACCATTTAGTGTCTGAATGGCACAGCCTGGAGTTGGCAGCAGCTTGAGTAGACACCAGGGCTTCACAATCCCTAAGAAAAAAAGATGAAATTTTACATTTAAACTGAAGATTTTGGGTAGCTAGTGCTACCATAACAAATTTTTATTCCCAGACCCAGGCCCAGCATCAGTAAACCATATATTGCCTGACTGACACAGCCTGGAGTTGGCTGAAGCATGAGGAGAACATATAGTATCTGAATGGCACAGCCAGGAGTTGGCAGCAGCACGAGTAGACACTAGGCCTTCACAATCCCTAAGATTAAAAGATGGATTCTGAAATTGAAACCAAAAATTTTGGGTAGCTAGTGCTATCATAACAAATTTTTTATTCCCAGACGCAGGCCCAGCAGCATCAGTAAACCATATATTGGCTGAATGACACAGCCTGGGTACAAAGGACCAAATCTAACAAGGAGTCACATGTCACATGGCAGCACAATGACAGAGCCTAGAGGTGGCATCAGTAGGAGGAGACCATATAGTGGCTGAATGGCACAGCCTGGAGTTGGCTGAAGCATGAAGAGACCCCAGGACTTCACAATCCCTAAGAAAAAAATAAAACCATATATTGCTTGAATGACAAAGCCTGGAGTTGGCTGAAGCATGAGGAGACCATATAATGTCTGAATGGCACAGCCAGGAGTTGGCGGCAGATGAGGAGACAATAGGGCTTCACAATCTCTAAGAATAAAAGATGAATTTTGAAATTTCCATTGATGATGTATGGTACATAGTGCTACCATAAACATATAAAGTAATGTCCTAGGCCCAGCAGCATCACTAAACCATGTAGTTGCTGAATGACACAGATAGGAGCAGTCAACAGCAGGAGTACACAAGAGGATTTCATAACCCCTAAGATTGAAAGATCAATGTTGAAATCTCTATTAAGCATGTATGTAAGCTAGTGCTAAACCAAAAATGTAAGGCCCAAGCCCAGCAGCATCAGTAAGCCAAGTAGTTCCTGAAACACACACAGTCAGGAGCAGGCAGCAGCAGTACTCAAGAGGGTTTCATAACCCCTTACATTGAAAGATCAATGTTGAAATCTCAATTAAGCATGTATGTAAGCTAGTGCTAACATCCAAAAATGTAAGGACCAAGCCCAGCAGCATACCTAAGCCAAGTAGTTCCTGAAAGACACACAGTCAGAAGCAGACAGCAGCAGTACTCAAGAGGGTTTCATAACCCCTAATATTGAAAGATCAATGTTGAAATCTCTATTGAAGAGGTATGTTACCTTGTGCTATCATCAAAGAATTTAAGGCCCAAGCCCAGCAGCATCACTAAGCACAGTAGTTCCTGAAACACACAGCCGGGAACAGGCATCAGCAGGAGTTTACAAGAGGGCTTCACAACCCCTAACATTGAAATGTTAATGTTGAAATCTGTATAGAAGATGTATGTTAGCTAGTGCTAACATCAAAAAATTTTAGGCACAGGCCCAGCAGCATCACTAAACCATATAGTTGCTGAAACACCCAGCCTGGATCAGGCAGCAGCAGAAGTACACAAGAGGGCTTAATAACCATTAACATTAAAAGGTGAATATTGAAATCTGTATAGAAGAAGTATGTTAGCTAGTGCTAACATCAAAAAAATTTCGCCACAGGCCAAGCAGCATCAGTAAGCCAAGTAGTTCCAGAAACACACAGCCTGGATCAGGCAGCAGGGTGCAAAGATAAGAGGGCTTCACAACCCCTCTTGTGAAGTGCTACCATAAAAAAGTTGTAGGTAATATCCAAGACAGTCCCAGCAGCATCAGAAAACAATAGATTGGCTGAATTACACAGCATGGAGGTGGGGAAAGCATAAGGAGCCCATATAGTGTCTGAATGCTACAGCCTGGAGGTGGCCGAAGCATGAGGCGACCATATAGTGGCTGAATGGCACAGCCTGGAGTTGGCAGAAGCATACGGAGACAAAATAGTGGCTGAATGAAACAGCCTGGAGGTGGCAGCAGCATCAGAAGTCCTGAAAGTGACCCGTTGACAGAGTGGTGCTGTGGGTGGCAACACCAGTACCCGGTGATGAAGGTGGCTGGAATGTTTGTATCTGAGGAGCAGTACCTTAAATCTGTTTGGCACTATCCATATTTGTGAAGTGTTGGTGTAGCACCATGGTCAATCTACTCTGATGCATCTGGCATTGGTGGGTGAAAATCCTGGCTGATCCATGCCTGATTCATCTTCACAAAGGTCAGTCTCTCCACATTTTGTGGACAGACGAGTTCTCCTTGGGGTGACTATGGCCGCCGCCGCACTAAACACCTGCTCTGATGGCACACTACTGACCAGGCAGGACAGCTTTTCCAGGGAAAACTCTGCTAGTTGCAGCCATAAATCAAGTTTGGCTGCCCAGAAGTACAGCGGATCCCCAAGGTTTGTTGGCATTGCCATGTCAATATATGCCACCACCTGCTGGTTCAGGTCCTGCTCCATGTCTACCTGCTGCTGATGAGTTACTTCACTATGCGGGTGAAGAAAGGTACTCATCAGTAACTGTAGACTCAGACTGCTGCTGATGGAGCTGGTACTGCTCCTGCCACTCCACCCCTCCTCAGCAGCCATGGCAGTGGAAGGTGAGTGCAGAGGGCCCCCCGAGTAAGACCTGCGAGTGGATGGACGATGGCGGCGATAGGCATTGGCCAACTGACTACATTGGATCTCTCTGTAGTAGGTCAGTTTGTCCTCCCTCTCAGTGGGTGTAAAAAAGGACCCCCATTTTTTGCCGGTAGCAAGGGTCCAATAAGGTGGAGAGCCAGAAGTCATCCCGCTGCCGAATGGTGACAGTTAGGCAGTCACTACACAAGCAACTGAGCATGCATCGTGCCATTTGTGCAAGTGACTCAGAGGGACTCCCTGCCTCCATCTCCACTGCATACTGCCATGGTGTGTCTGGGGTCCTCTGTCTCACCTTCTTCATAACCCTCTAGCTCCTCTAGTTTATCATGCCCCTCCTCTCCTGTCAGATGACTAGAAACACCGTCCATCTCATGAACCTAAACTGTACTCGACTGTGCCCCTCATCCTCCTCCACCAGTTCAGCCCCCACAGGGCTCATGTGGCCATGAGATGTAGGCACCACGTCTCCAGTTCCCTGACCAGCCATAGTTTCCGACACTTTTTGTAGGAAATTAAGCAGTGGAAGGACGTCGTTCATCCCGTAATACTGGCGACTTAGTAATAATGTGGCTTCCTCAAAGGGCCTGAGCAAACGGCAGGTGTCACGAATGAGCTGTTACCGGTTCACATTGAAATCACACAGGGGAGTACACCTATCCGCTTGGATAATCAAGAAATCGGTGATAGCTGTTAGGATTCGGCTAGCTGGATGTGGATCCTCTGTGTCAGCGAGGGATTGGCGTGGACCGTGTTGGTGGACCGGTTCTAGGTTGCTACTGGTTTTCACCAGAGCCCGCCGCAAAGCGGGATGGTCTTGCTGCGGCGGTAGCAACCAGGTCGTATCCACCGGCAACGGCTCAACCTCGCTGACTGCTGAGAAGGCGTGGGACAGAAGGACTAGGCAGAGGCAAGGTCAGACGTAGCAGAAGGTCGGGGGCAGGTGGCAAGGTTCGTAGTCAATAGCAATAGCAGAAGGTCTGGAACACAGGCTTTGGACAACACTAAACGCTTTCTCTGGCACAAGGCAACAAGATTCGGCAAGGAAGTGAGGGGGAAGTGAGGTAAAATAGACAGGGAGCAGGTGGAGGCTAATTAGACTGATTGGGCCAGGCACCAATCATTGGAGCACTGGCCCTTTAAATCTTAGAGAGCTGGCGCGCGCGCCCTAGAGGGCGGAGCTGTGCGCGCCAGAACGTGACAGCCGGGGACCGGGACGGGTAAGTGGCTTTGGATGCGATTCGCGAGCGGGCGCGTCCCGCTATGCGAATCGCATCCCCATCGTGAATGTCAGTGCAGCGCTCCCGGTCAGCGGGTCTGGTCACCGGGGCGCTGCAGAGAGGAGAACGCCGCTTTTCTCTGTTCGTACAGTCGGTCTCACATATGGAGGGTGGAATACCAACATGTGGCAACGTCACATATCAGACTATTTTGTGGGATACCGTTCTGACGCTGCAGCTCAAGGAAGGTGTGCTTTGCGGTGTACGAGTGGCTGAAGTGCATGCAAAGTTTCCTTCCCATTGTTAGGATGTTTTGTAAATGGGGGGAACACTTCAGGAACTGCTTCACAACCAGTTTGAACACATGTGCCATGCAGGGCACTTGGCTCAGCCTTCCCAGTTGCAGCGCATGCAAGATGTTCTTCCCGTTGTCAGTCACCATGGTTCCCATTTCCAGTTTTCATGAAGAAAGCCGTGCTCCGATTTCTTTACAAATTATTTTTTAGCATTTCAGCAGTTCCTCCCCTGTGTGACTCTATTCGCCATGGCAAACCATGTGAAGAACAGCGTGACACCGCCGGGCCCTGCACACATTTAATGCTGAAGGGCCACTGAGACTTGTCTGGGCAGTGGAGGCTGAGGACACGGTGGAGGATGAGGAAGCGGAGTCGCACACTGATGCAGGACCAACCGTCTGAGAGCGTGGAGGAGGAAGCGGTGTGACCTGTCCAAGTTGGGATTGTGGCTGTGCAGGAGCCACATTCACCCAGTGGGCCGTAAAGCACATGTATTGTTCCTGACCGTAGTTTCAGCTCCAGAAACTGTGGTACACACCGACAGGCTCAAGGACTGGACCACATTCTCTTCCACAAAATTGTGCAGGGCTGGTACTGCCTTCTTCACAAAGAAATGATGGCTTGGCACTGTTCTCCCAGGCTTTTTTTTGGTGGTGAAGCATATGTTGACGCAGGGCCGTTGTGCCAACATTGGGACCCTGGCCACGCTTCACCTTCTGCCGACATATCTTGTATGTGGCTATGTGAACCTCCTCCGGATGCTTGATGAAAAACTGCCTCACGGGCAACCTGCAACTCTCTTCTCCTGATGATGATGAAGCCCTTTCTGCACCCGACTCCCAATTGCGATTGGCTTCATCATCATCATCATCAAGTGTCTGCACGTCACTGATTTTCTAATAGCCGTTTGAACCCGTTATAGTCCGTTATTGATAACGGACGTTAGTTTGTGACGGAAGATAGTAATGGGAGAAATAGTTCATGAACTATTTCTCCTGTTACTATCTTCCATCTCAAAATAACATCCGTTATCAATAATGGACTATAACGGGTTCAAACGGCTATTAGAAAATCCCATAGACTATAATGGGATTTTCTAACGGACGTATAGGATTTTGTTACTGCCGTTTTCAGCTGGTTTTCAGACAGAACTTCATACAGATGTTTAAAAACTGAGAATTTTGTAGTGTGAAAGAAGCCTAAGGAATACAGGTGGACTTTTGTTATGTTTTCCTTTGTTCTGCATTTAAAGACTGTTAGCTGTTTGCCAAGTGTGAATAAAACACGGAATTCCTGTTGTTGCTTGGTGGACTCCTGCTGGAGCCTGTTGGTCTCCCGCTGTTTCAAGTTGGCTTCCATGAGCGCTTTTATAACAGCCTCCATTTTGGCAACACTACGGTCACTGGAACACTACTTTGCCTTGACTCTCTGGAGAAAACACTCCCGCTGTTCTGTCACGAGTCCACTGTTGCAAAAGTATTCACCCCCTGAGGGGGTGAATACTTGTGCAACAGTGGACTCGTGACAGGGCATCAGTGTTGCCTAACAACCGACCAGCCCTGTGTTCAACCCTAAACTTGAAATTCTGTAAGGACAAAAAAACACCTGGTGATCCTGGCATTTTTGTCCTTGGCTTGACACATCCACTTAAGGGGGGAATGATCTGTCACGAGACGAAACTTTCTCCCCAACAGATAATAGCGGAGAGACTCGAGTGCCCACTTAATGGCCAGGCACTCTCTCTCCACTATACTATACCTGGTCTCGGCCGGGGTCAATTTGTGGCTGAGAAAGACAGCGGGATGCTCTTCCCTGTTGACTCCCTGGGAGAGTACAGCACCGAGACCTACCTCAGAGGCATCGGTCTGTACAACAAATTCACTTTTGAAGTTGGGTGTCAGCAACAGCGGAGACCCACATAGGGCCGACTTCAAAGCAGAAAATGCCTGCTCTGCCTGTTCGTTTCAATGTACCTTTACAGACTTGCGTCGCTTCAGGAGGTCTGTTAAGGGTGCAGCCACCAGGAAACTACAGGAGGGGGCTGTTAAACCCAGGAGGTCCCCCCCTTGCCCAGGCGGTTGGTAAACCCTAAAGTTCCCCGGGAGGTGTTCCATAAAGACCACGCCCTGTTGCTGTGTTGGGGGTGTCAGGAGTCGGGACATGTCAGGGCCAATTGTCCCCACCAGAGAGAACCCATGGACATTAACTTTGCCCACTGCCCCTCCATGTATGCCCAAAGACTGTGTACCACAGGTATCCCCGAAACTATGGACTATGGTCACCTCTGTCGGGAGATGGTGGGAGATACTGTGGTGGTAGCACTATTGGACTCCGGCAGCATGGTCACTTTGGTGAGGTCTGACCAGGTGGCACCCACTTAGTATACGGACCGGAAAGCGGGGGTCCTGTGTATTCATGATGACTTAAAGGACTATCCCACCCCCATAGTGATTTTGTCCACAGTTACCGGAAAGTGGACTCATGAGGTGGCCGTTGCCACAAAGCTACCGAATGTGCTGATAATTGAGAGAGACTTTCCAGGGTCTTTGTGGCCCCAGGCAAGCGTTCCCCAGACCTGCGAGGCAGGGGTATGCCCAATAGACTGGCCCTATTCAGGGGTGACCTCGGAACCCGAGTCACAAGCACCAGCAGTTGGGGTGACCACCACTATGGTGGAAGAGGAGGTGTCATCTCCACTGAGCGTTATGGTGGGAGATGTGGAGGAACTGCCATCAGGGCCAGAGTTGGTAGACCTCAATGTTTCGGGAGAAAATTTTGGTACAGCACAGCACCAGGACCAGACTCTATCTCGGGCCTGAGAAAATGTATTAATTGTAGTAGGTGCACCACCACAACTGGGAGCCGAGACTGTATACCCCCGTTTTGTAGTCCACCAAGGGATGCTGTACCGGGTAAACCAGGTTCGAGATGAGAATGTGGAACTAGGTTTCTGGCTAGGTGGCAAGGTCCCTACGAAGTGATCGAAAAGGTAGGGGAGGTGACGTACAGGGTACAACAGCCCGGGCGGAGGCAGCCAGAGCAAATGTACATGTAAACTTGTTGAAACCTTGGAAAGATAGGGAGACTAGTGTGGATGACAGCCCCCGGCCAGGTTTGTTAGGGGTGGAGTTTTCTGTCCCTCAGTCTGGTACGAAGGAAGCAGTTGCCACAGTGAAAATTGCTGACAGCCTTTCTTCAGCACAGACTCAGGAGGCCAGGGAGTTTGTCAGTTGGAACACCGATGTGTTCTCAGACCTTCCTGGACGTACTTCTGTCATCCGCCATGATATTGTCACTGAACACCAGGTGAGAATACTGTTGAAACCATACCGGGTACCTGAGTCACAAGCCATCTCGGAAGAAGTACAGCAGATGTTAAAATTGGATGTCATCAAGGAGTCAAAAAGTGAGTGGGCCAGTCCGATAGTCTTAATACCCAAGCCAGATGGTACGTTGCGGCTCTGTAGTGATTTCCACAAACTTAATGAGGTTTCCAGGTTTGATGCATATCCCATGCCCCGAGTTGATGAGCTTATTGAAAGGCTAGGACAGGCTCAGAATTTTTCAGTTTTGGACCTCACAGAAGGGTACTGGCAGGTGCCCTTGACGGAGGCTGCCAAAGAGAAAACAGCCTTTGTCACACCAGAAGGTTTATTCCAGTACAAGGTGCTACCCTTTGGTTTACTCCCGCTACGTTTCAAAGGCTAATGGATATTGTACTCCGGCCACATTGTCGGTATGCCTCAGCCTATCTGGACGTTATCATTATTCGCAGTACAGCCTGGGAAAGTCACCTTCCAAAAGTACAGGCAGTGGTAGACTCCTTTAGGAAAGCCGGGTTAACTGCTAACCCCAAAAAATGTGCTATAAGGTTGGAAGAGACCAAATACATGGGGTATGTCAATGGGCGTGGAGTTGTCAAACCACAGGTAAACAAAATAGAGGCCATCCAAAATTGGCCCCGACCTGTCACTACCCGACAGGTGAAGTAATTTCTAGGAATGGTGGGTTACTATATGAGGTTCAACACCCATTTTGCCACGGTGGCTGCACCCTTAACAGACCCCCTGAAGGGATGCAAGTCTGTAATGGTACGTTGGAACGAACAGGCGCTTTTTGCTTTGAAGTCGGCTGTATTTGGGTCTCCACTGTTGGTACCACCCGACTTCAAAAGGGAATTTGTTATTTGGTACAGACCGATGCCTCTGAGGTAGGTCTCAGTGCTGTATTCTACCAGGAAGTCAATGGGGAAGAGAATCCTTTAGTGAAGAGAGAGAGTGCCTGGCCATTAAGTGGGCACTCGAGTATCCCTGCTATTATCTGTTGGGGAGGAAGTTTCGTCCTGTGATGGATCATTTCCCCCTTAAGTTGATGTGCCAAGTGAAGGACAAAAAGGCCAAGGTCACCAGGTGTTTTTTTTCCTTACAGCATTTCAAGTTTAAGGTTGAACACAGGGCTGGTCGGTTGCTAGGCAACACCGATACCCTGTCACGAGTCCACTCTTGCACAAGTATTCACCCACTCAGGGTTGAACAAAGGGGGGAGGGGGGTATGTGAGAAAATGAAGGGCATTGTGGTTGATGGGCGGTATGTGTCAGCAAGGCTCCTGGCCTTGGTGAAGTAAGAGCCGGTATTTATTCAGTGTCTGTGCTGCGATGCAGACTGACACTGTTGCTATAGTATGGCTGAAAGGCCAATCTTGGACGGCTCTTACTGGGAATGGTCAAGTGTTGGGTGGGGGTCATTCCCCACAATCCAGGCTGCCTTTTGTTGGCCTTAAAGCTAGCCTGCTTAACCAGCTGAGGGGGATTTGCTAGTTGCAGCTCAAACTGCCAGAGAGAGCTGAGTGTGGAGTTCTTCCCTGAGAGTTTGGAAGCTGGTGAGCAGACTGCCTGGAGCCTTGGAAAAGACTTGTGTGATGCCGCATGGCATGGACGCAGGCGTGAACAAACACCTAAGGAATACAGGTGGACCTTTGTTATGCTTTCCTTTGTTCTGCATTTAAAGACTGTTTGCTGTTTTCCAAGTGTGAATAAAACACTGAACTTTGAGTTGAAAAGTCCTGTTTCCGTGCCTCTATACTACAACCGCACCTATCTGCAAGAGCGAATCATCACTATATATATATATATATATATATATATATATATATATTTATACAGAAAAAGATGCAGCACTTCTTATCCAAGTCCACAATGGGTGCAAGCGCTCCAGACCCTATCAAAGTCCATGTAATGTAAAAGTAGAAAAGGACAGCACTCCTCCAATAGGTGCACAAAAATGTGGATTTATTAGCTCACATAGCAGCAGCAATGTTTCTGTCCTACCATAGGACCATTTTCAAGCTTAGTGATACAATTCAATAAGAGGGTTTATATACCTCAATTACATCAAAAGTGCTTCAATCATAATAAAAGTGTACAAAAATTCATATAAACTTCACTTCTATACAATAGTGCAATAAATATCATATGTAAAATACAGTGTTACATAAAGTGCCATATAATAAGGTGCCAAGTGGATTAAAAATTAGCTTGAATATATAATATTTCTACATAATGAAACAATGATCACATGTGCTTACAATCATAATTAATAGATGAAGATACCTGTGTGACGCGCTGTACATACATAGCAGCATGGCGCCTACAGCTTGGGACGCCTCACTCGGCATTCCTTGCTGAGAGTCACGTGACCGCAACCACATCACATGACTTGGTAACCATGGAGCACCGAGATGCTGTATCTCGCGTCTCATGCGCTACATAACAGCGGAATAGTGACAAAAGAACGCTGTGTGTGTGAACAAAGTCTAACAGCAAACTAGTTAAAAAAGGAGAAACGAAAAAAAGAGAATGAAAAATAAAATAATGTGTTAGCTAGAATACAATAAATAGAAATGCAATTAATTAATAAATAAAAAATAAATAAATAAAGAAAAAATAATAATAATGAATGAATAAAATTTTTTTTTTGAAAAGAATAAAAAATAAAATAAAAATACGAGTTGAAATAAAGAAAAAAAAAAAAAAGAAAAAATGATAACCCAAAAGTAATAATAAGTTAACATGTGGTGGAATATTATGGGCATAAATATAGGATGACTCCAAAGTTTGTAGGGTGGCTGTGTATGACCGATGAAAACTGGTTGTCAAAACAAGACCACCAATGGCACATGCAATGTGACGGGGCTCGATAAATGGCCCCTATCACAATAGGAATCACCACTACAGCCAGATAGGAGTGCGCCTGCTGCTTAGCAGCGCAATTCACCTATTCGTATATAAACAATGCAAGGCCTTCCAGTGCACAATATAAAATAATGTCATTTCAAAGCAAAAAATGATAAAGAACAAAAAAATTAATAAATAAATCTGAAAATAAAATAAAGGGAAAGGCAACAATAAATCAAAAATTTAAACAAAATAAAGAAGTGAAATAAATAACATAGATTAACGTTGAATAATGTGGTAAACAGTAAAAAGATTAAAGGGGTACTCCGGTGGTCAACGTGTTTTTCCGTTTTTGACTTACCCTATTTGTTTTGTTTCATTTCTATTCTTGCTGTTTAGGCGACTCTATTTCCGTTCTTTGTTGTCTTTTTATCCCCCACTTTGTTTTCCTATCTTTGCTTCTATTTCCTGTTTCTTGCTGTGCTGAAAACTACAAATCCCAGCATGCCACATGCCTTGCTGGTTTGGGGCGTCTCCTTTGTATGTTCCGCCTTTTACCTCCCCCCCCCCCCCCCCTACTATTTTCCCGGGTCGGCCCCTTATACACAGCACACTAATATAATCAGCCCTGGTTGGGATACACTGCCATACACACACACAAAAGGGACTACAACTCCCAGCATGTGTCATTCAGGAGTCTTCAATCTGTGGTATAACACCAGCATGCTGCCTCTGTAGTCTCCTGGGGGTTGTAGTTCACCACACCTCTATAGGGCATACTCCACAGTTTCCCAACCAGGGTGCCTCCAGGTGTTGCAAAATTACAACTCCCAGCATGCCCTGACAGCCTTTGGGCATGCTAGGAGTTGTAGTTTTGCAACAGCTGGAGGCACACTGGTTGGGAAACACTGGTGTAACATGATGTGTATGCTGACTAGGCTAGAACAGTGTTTCCCAACCAGTGTGCCTCCAGCTGTTGCAAATCTACAACTCCCAGCATGCCCAAAGTCTGTCAGGGCATGCTGGGAGTTGTAGTTTTGCAACAGCTGGAGGCACACTGGTTTGTAAACACTAGCATACACACATGACAGGGACTACAACTCCCAGCATGTGTCATTCATTCAGGAGTCCCCCCCCCTCCCCCTTCACATATAGGGGGAGATTTATCAAAACCTGTGCAGAGGAAAACTTGCCCAGTTGCCCATAGCAACCAATCAGCTCGCTGCTTTCATTTTTATGAAGGCCTGTGAAAAATGAAAGAAGCGATCTGATTGGTTGCTATGGGCAACTGGGCAAGTTTTCCTCTGCACAGGTTTTGATAAATCTCCCCCATAGAGATCATTCCCAGTATGAGATTTCTTCCCCTGCAGTCCATACATCCCCGGCCCGTGCACCTTCTCATCCTCCCCTTCAGATAACACTTCTCTTCTCTATGTTCCTTCTCCTGTGCAGACCTGCGTCCTTAGAATACAGAGCGGGGGGGAGGGGAGGAGCTGTGTACTCAGCTGGATGAGATGAGGGGCGTGGCTTATTCCTCTCATGCAGACAGAGAAAAAAAAAAGCTGTGACATCTTGTCCACAACAGACTCAGAACTGTGGACAACAGTAAAAGAAAACTCTCTGAACTACAGAACTTCCTGCACAACAAACAGGTAAGAAAAACACACACATGCTGCCAAAACATATAACACATGTATATTGCAAAAAAACTAAACTTACAAAGAAGATGCCATGTAGTCAAAAAAAATTACCACTTTAAAATGAGGAAAATGTTTTTTTCTTTAATAAGTTTTTATTGTCTAAATAACTGAAAAATGAGTTGTTGAACAGAATAGCTGATTAGTAAAACTATCTCGTAAAATGGACCAATATCTATTAAAATTTTTTAGAAATGTGATTACTGTGGGCTGAGTAAGTGGCGATAAAGTGAATTCTGGTTCTTTCCCTGGTGGTCCGGAGCTTCTCTCAAACAACAACGCTTCATTTTTGTAAGTGTCTACAATGTTGCTCGGGTAATCACGTTGTTGAACGTTACTTGAAACGTGGTTTAAAGTGTCAACAAGCTCAGACTTGTCATCCACAAGTATATATGTGTGGATATCACTACTGTGCACTGCTTGATAATGGCTGGGTGAGTCCGTTGAAACGTCGCTGCTATTAAAACACTTGTTTACCTTTTAAAGGAATTAAAAGAAACACATTTTTTTCACCTATTTTTTGTGCTGCGGAGAGATTTTATTTTTATGAAGTTTGGAGCTCCTGACCAAAGCTTCAGAAACCGCTTTGCACCATGTACTTTGGATTATAATGTTGAATTTGGTTGTGCTACATTAGTAGATTGTTAGATAGATAGATAGATAGATAGAAAGATAGATAGATAGATAGTTACATAGATAGATGATAGATATGAGATAGATAGATAGATATGAGATAGATAGATAGATAGATAGATAGATAGATAGATATGAGATAGATAGATAGATATGAGATAGATAGATAGATAGATAGATATGAGATAGATAAATAGATATGAGATAGTTATGAGATAGATAAATATGAGATAGATAGATAGATAGATAGATAGATATGAGATAGATAGATATGAGATAGATAGATAGATATGAGATAGATAGATATGAGATAGATAGATATGAGATAGATAGTTATGACAGATGGATAGATATGAGAGATAGATAGATAGATATGAGATAGATAGATAGATATGAGATAGATATGAGATAGATAGATATAAGATAAATATAGATATGAGATGGATAGATAGATATGATATAGATAAATAAGTAGATAGATATGAAATATCAAAGTCAAAAATTCCGCAGCACTCCAAAATAGAACTCTATTTTGGAGTGCTGCGGAATTTTTTACTTTGATTATCTACCTTTAACCCGTCCCCTGGGACAATAGACTGCTGGCACCCATCACCTATTTCTCATTTTTGGTTGTGCTGCCCCACAGTTACTTTTCAGATATGACATAGATAGATATGAGATAGATAGATAGATAGATATGAGATAAATATAGATATGAGATGGATGGATGGATAGATAGATATGATATAGATAAATGTGAGATAGATGGATAGATAGATATGATAAAAATAAATATGACATAGATAGATAGATATGAGATAGATAGATAGATATGAGATAGATAGATATGATATGGATAGATAGATAGATGTGAGATAGATAGATAGATATGAGATAGATGAGATAGATAGATATGAGATAGATAGATAGATAGATAGTTATGAGATAGATAGATATGAGATAGATAGATATGATATGGATAGATAGATATGAGATAGATAGATATGAAATAGATGGATAGATAGATAAAAAATAAATAAAAAAAATTCCAGAAGAGCAGCACAACTAATCAAAGTGCTTGTAAGAGGGTGGTGCATGCTGAAAAAAAGACCTTGGTGAAGGGTCCAACCTTGTAGTACAAATCCAGACTCCAGCAGCACAGACTTGGTGAAAAAAATGGATATTTATTGCATCACCGGTTTAAACAGAAGCAACGTTTCCGCGGCCTCTCGCCGCCATTCTCAAGCTCACGTGCATGACTGAAGGTGCAGTCTTATCTGTGTTCACACAATTGAATAATTACATAATTGGTTGAGAGTGTAAACATATGTATACAAACAGTGTTTACATGAATAAAATGATCACTGCAGTGATCGATCTTCATTAAAGGGGTACTCCGGCGCTTAGACATCTTATACCCTATCCAAAGGATAGGGGATAAGATGCCTGATGACGGCGGTCCCGCCGCTGGGGACCCCCGTGATCTTGCACGCCGCACCCCGTTTATAATCAGTCCCCGGAGCGTGTTCGCTCCGGGTCTGATTACTGTCGATCACAGGGCCGCAGCGTTGTGACGTCAAGGCTCCGCCCCCCTCAATGCAAGCCTATGGGAGGGGGCGTGACAGCTGTCACGCCCCCTCCCATAGGCTTGCATTGAGGGGGGGCAGAGCGTGATGTCACGAGCAACACGCTCCGGGGACTGATTATAAACGGGGTGCAGCGTGCAAGATCACGGGGGTCCCCAGCGGCGTGACCCCCGCGATCAGGGGATAAGATGTCTAAGCGCCGGAGTACCTCTTTAATATTGTGCAGGTTCCAGTGTTCTAGTGCTCTTCATCCCTGTGTATTCCTTCGTGACCAGTGATTCCTAGTGTTCATATAGATGCGCTTGAAAATTTCATAGACACACAGACTGTATATAATAAACGCACTTACCCAACAGAACCGCTGTTTCCACGTGTACCCTTACACTGTAGGAAGCGTGTGTTGTTTCTCAATGCGCAACTGTGAGAGACTCTACCAATCCTGTGCGGGTCTCTCTGACGTTAAACAGCCAATCAGTGTGCGCGCCCAACGTGACGCAATACGCATGCGCATGGAGAGAGTGAGGAGATATCGCCATCTATGTTACTGGCAAATTTGCCCATAGTTCAGATAGAGGATAAAAAGCGGTCCCATGTTCATTTTTGACAGGGTTTAGGCAGATAGAGCTGGCTTGGCTCAAATGAATGTTGTTTAACAGGTTTATGGTGCTCACTTGCATGTGACTGATGAATGAACACCAGTCACTACAAGATGGGATTCATGAAGCCGCAGCTACCATGGGCAGGCGCCGCTCCATACATACCAATCACCTACTGTAACAGCAATCCAAGGTTTCCGTACCCATTGAACAATTTAGACCCATCTGATAAAAAGGGAAACAAAATTAAAGGATAACACTTTTTTCGGATATAAAAAAATAAGCTCCATGCTCCATATGTACAGGGTTTCACAGCAGTTCTGTTGGTGGCTGATACAATATAGATTCAGAATTATCTGCAATTAAACAGAAAAAAACAGATATCAGTTCAGTCAATATTTAAGTGCACTAAAAGCAACATAAAACAGGTTAGGAGCTACATAACAGAGTCTACCTTCTAGTCCTTCTGGATGTGGTCTTGAGTTCTTCATTGAGACCAGAGGGTCTCATTGTGTTAAGCCTGAAGATCTCCATCAGTTCTCTTTTTTTGAGTAGTGTAATGCGATCCCCCCCTCTTTTGAGAGGCGGGATATGGTCCAGGATCATAAATTTAAGATCTTTCTCTTTATGATTGGCCTCCGTAAAATGTTTTGAAACCGGTAGGTCCAATCTTTGTTTTCTAATGGTGTAGCCGTGTTGGTTTAGGTGAGTCTTTAAGTCAAGACTCGTCTCACCCACGTAAAGTTTCATACAAGGGCACCACAAGATGTATACAACGAAGTCCGAATTAAAGGTAAGATAGAACCTAATGTCACATGTGCGATTAGTTTGAGGATGGACAAATTTGGAACCCTTTGCCATATATTCACAATTCACGCAACTACTGCAAGGAAAACAACCCTTAGATTGTATAGTAAGGTATTTTTGCTGTGACTTTGGTTGATTTGAGACGTTAGTTTTGACTATCTTGTCCTTCAGGTTTGGGGCCCTGCGAAAACAACATTAGGGGAAGGTCCCTAAATTCTTCGATCTGATTATAACTGCCTTGGACCAGCTGCCAGTGTTTGCGTACGATTGCAGAGATTTCATGGAAGAAATAATTGTAGGTAGTAATAAAAGGTAAATGATTACTTGTCTTAGTAGATGTTGTAGTACTGGTACCCCCATTGTTCTGTTTTTGTTGTTTTTAATGTCTGAGGTTCCTAACTCTAGTCTTGAACTCTTCAAGAAGTTTAATGGGGTAACGTCTGATAGTGAAGTCTGTGGTCATTTTGTCAAGGGCTTGTTCCAGTTTAGTATCATTATCCATGATTCTTTAAGCTCTAAGCATCTGACTGTATGGCTGTGCCCTAACCATGGCTCTAGGATGTCCGCTATCATATCTTAGCAGAGTATTGCTGCCAGTCGGTTTGTAATAAAGGTCTGTACTCAATTGGTTACCTTGTTTTGTTACTGTTACGTCCAGAAAATTAACCTGTATGCTTGAATGAGTTAATGTGAACTGTATATCTGGTTCCATTTTATTAAGGAACTGATGAAATTCAATCAATTCTGTCTCAGGGCATGTCCATAATAGGAAGATGTCATCGATGTATCGCCACCACTTCAGCACTCGGCTGAAGTGGGGCGATACATAGACACGCTCCTCCTCCAAATATGCCACAAAAATATTGGCATATGTGGGTAGATAGATAGATATGAGATAGATAGATGGATATAAAATTGATAGATAGATATGATACAGATATGAGATAGATAGATAGATATAAAATTGATAGATAGATAGATAGATAGATATGAGATAGATAGATATGAGATAGATAGATAGATAGATATGAGATAGATAGGTAGATAGATATGAGATAGAAAGATAGATAGATATACATGTACTTGTTTGGCTGTAATTAATTTCATTTCCATTTATTTTCTTTTAGTTAAAATGGATAGAGTTAATCTTATTCAAGTGATCCTAAATACATGTAATATAGCTTTCAATGAAAACGACACGTAAGTTTATATTTCTTCTTCTTCCTTATTATTCCACATAATATCAGGTTCTGTTCTGTTCCTTCCTGTATCACAGATATAAATAAATCTTTTAATCTGGATCCTGTAGAGATCAGCTGGTATTACGAGAAATGAGGGAATCTCCAGAAGTTTGTTTTCGGAGGATTGTCTCATATGGTCCATCAGATTCTATTTAGTTTATACGTGTATTTGGAAAGGCAACATAAACTATTTCCCTGGAAATTAAGACATGTCATTATATAGTCCCACAGAATAAAGATAACATGTAATTTTGATCATAAAGCGCACTGTGTAGAAATCTAAACTAATTAGAAAAAAATAGTTTTGGTGATTTTTATTGCAAACAAATTAAATGTTACATTTTATTGACACCTCTGTATATTTTTTTTCTAGTTGGTTTATGTTTCTACACAGTGGCCCTTATTTACTAAGAGTGTTGTGTAGGTTTCTTTGTGGGTTTTAATTCCCTATAATTTATTTTCCATGGTATTTACTAAGGTTTCCCTACATTTTCCACTTTCCCAACACTTTGCTTTTTTTTTTTTTTTTTACACATGTTCTGACCTGTCTGGTTTTCCTCAGCTGAAATCCACCACATTTTATGTGGAAACCTTAGTAAATATGTTGTTTTTTTGTGAAAATGCCGAGAACACGCCCCATTTCATAGACCACGCCCGGCGGCCACGCCCTTTTTTCCGTGTTTTCTTTGCAAAATGGAGGGTTAGGCGTTTTTTTTTTATTCTGGTGCAAATTCTGGCGCAGACAGAATTTCTGGCGCAATGCGACAGAGTCTGGCGCACAACCCGACAAAACATGTTGGGTTTGCAATAGTAAATGAGGGCTAGTGTGCTTTATGGTCAAAATTACATGTTATCTTCATTCTCTGGGACTATATGATTACAATATTGCCCAATTTATATATTTTTGTTTTATTATACTTTTTTATTATAACTTTTTTTTTAATAAAAATAAGCATGCTTAAAATTGCCCTCTTCTGACCCCTATAACTCTTCTATTTTTCTGTATACGGGAATGTGCGAGGTTTTTTTTCCGTTGTGATCTGTAATTTTTATCTATACCATTTTTGGTTTGATGTTACTTTTTGATCGCTTTTTATTAATTACCGTATTTGTCTGGTATATAAAGTGACAAAAAAATCAGCAGCTCGGTATTTTTTTTTCAGTTTATGCCATTTACTGTGCTGTTTACTTAACATTATATTTTAATGCTTCAGACATTTATGCACACGGTGATACCATATAGAATATGTTTATTAAACTTTTGACTGCATACATTGAACAATGCTGTGCCATAGCAAAGCATTGATCAGTGTTATCAGTGTTCTGCTTTCCTTACCTGCAGAGCGCCATCAGGACAGCATAGGGACTACGCAACGGGACTATGGGGAATACAGAAACTTTAACAACTTTACCGACTTTAGATGTCGATCAACTTTGATTGTGGCATCTAAAGGGTTAATGCAAGGCATTGGCTATGAAGTTCACTCAACTTGTGAGTGTGCTTCATACACCCTGACTGCAGCTAGGGTGTACATGTATGCACTTCACCAACTATGGGTTAGAAAGAAACCGGACCAAAGAGTTTTACTGGTCAAAAAGATCTTAACCACTTTTTAGGTGGTATATTAAATGCAAAGCATTTTTTGATGCAAGTTATATTTTTGGGGGGGGGGGGGGGGGGTCATTTCAACCCCGCCTCCTTCCCTGTACCTTTAAAGAAAATTGGTGCACATGGCGTCAACTTGATGGAATTCATTAAATAATGCATTTTTCTCCATGTAATCTGGTGCAATTTACACCCCACAAAATGTGAATCCAGTTTTTGAATCCCCCCATCAGCCTGTTCTAGGATGCGGGGGTAGATCATGGGGGATCGGGGACATCAATGTGACCTCTTCCTGTGTAGACATTTATAAATAAATCAGTGATTAATAACTTAATTTTTTATCGTTTTCATTTTTTTAAGGTTCGTTCGGCAGTTCTGTAATCCAAGAAGTCGAAGTTTACTCACAAAGTTTCATATTATAGAAAATACATCAATAACTTTATACGTCATCATTTTTGCTCTTGGGATTATCGGTAATGGATTGGTCATCTGGATTGCCGGATTCAGGATGAAGAAGACGATCAGTGCCACCTGGTTCCTCAACCTGGCCATTGCAGACTTCCTATGCTGTTTTTCTCTTATTCTGAGAATTCTAGATATTTCATTAGATGACGGTATTTCTTGCGTATCAAATACTATTCTTTTCCTTCTAAACATGAGCGCCAGTGTTCTTCTCCTGACGGCCATGAGTATTGACCGCTGTGTATCCGTCATGTGGCCATTTTGGGCTAAAATTCATAGGACATGTAAACTAGTGAGGATCAGTGCGGCCATCATCTGGGTGTTGAGTGTTCTCTGGACTGTTTTCGTGTTCATGTATTATATTTGTAATGATATGGACCCTACAGAATGGTGTGTCTCTCTATGGAGGGTTATGTATCATGTTCACTATGATACATATCGGACCATTCAGCTGATCCGGTTATTTATAATGTTTGTGATCCCTTTTCTCATCATCTTGATCAGTTATGTCATCATTTACTTCAAACTTAAAAACACTAAGAGATCCCGGAGATCCCAGAGGCCGTACAGGATCATCACCGCCATAATATTGTGTTTCTTTCTCTGCTGGTTCCCATATTATATCTGGCCACTGACTCCCATGTATTCTGAAATGAGCCATAGAGCCTTTATTTTTGATATTATTGTTGTTAATCTCGCTTGTTTTAACAGTTGTATCAATCCAATTATTTATGTATTTATGAGTCAAGACATTAAACCTGGATTCTTTAGATCTATCCCCTCCAGGATAAATGAAGCCTTAAATGACCAACCCAATGACCTGAGCAGAGAAGGAGAGAATGATCATCATGGTTAACACTGTAAAGAAATTCCTCTTATCTACTGTGGGAGATTAATTCCATAGAACCAGTCATCACCTGCACTATTACCTGTATATTCATCATCATCCGCACTATTACCTGTATATTCATCATCACCCGCACTATTACCTGTATATTCATCATCACCCACACTATTACCTGTATATTCATCATCACCCGCACTATTACCTGTATATACATCATCACCCGCACTATTACCTGTATATTCATCATCATCCGCACTATTACCTGTATATTCATCATCACCCGCACTATTACCTGTATATTCATCATCATCCGCACTATTACCTGTATATTCATCATCACCCGCACTATTACCTGTATATTCATCATCACCCGCACTATTACCTGTATATTCATCATCACCCACACTATTACCTGTATATTCATCATCACTCGCACTATTACCTGTATATTCATCATCACCTGCACTATTACCTGTATATTCATCATCATCACCCGCACTATTACCTGTATATTCATCATCACCCGCACTATTACCTGTATATTCATCATCACCCGCACTATTACCTGTATATTCATCATCACCTGCACTATTACCTGTATATACATCATCACCCGCACTATTACCTATATATTTATCATCACCCACACTATTACTTGTATATTCATCATCACCCGCACTATTACCTGTATATTCATCATCACCCGCACTATTACCTGTATATTCATCATCACCCGCACTATTACCTGTATATTCATCATCACCCGCACTATTACCTGTATATTCATCATCACCCGCACTATTACCTGAATATTCATCATCACCCGCACTATTACCTGTATATTCATCATCACCCGCACTATTACCTGTATATTCATCATCATCCGCACTATTACCTGTATATTCATCATCACCCGCACTATTACTTGTATATTCATCATCACCCGCACTATTACCTGTATATTCATCATCACCCGCACTATTACCTGTATATTCATCATCACCCGCACTATTACCTGTATATTCATCATCACCCGCACTATTACCTGTATATTCATCATCACCTGCACTATTACCTGTATATTCATCATCACCCGCACTATTACCTGAATATTCATCATCACCCGCACTATTACCTGTATATTCATCATCACCCGCACTATTACCTGTATATTCATCATCATTCGCACTATTACCTGTATATTCATCATCACCCGCACCATTACCTGTATATTCATCATCACCCGCACTATTACCTGTATATACATCATCACCTGCACTATTACCTGTATATACATAATCACCTGCACTATTACCTGTATATTCATCATCACTCGCACTATTACCTGTATATTCATAATCACCTGCACTATTACCTGTATATTCATCATCACCCGCACTATTACCTGTATATTCATCATCACCCGCACTATTACCTGTATATTCATCATCATCCGCACTATTACCTGTATATTCATCATCACCTGCACTATTACCTGTATATACATAATCACTTGCACTATTACCTGTATATTCATCATCACCCGCACTATTACCTGTATATTCATCATCATCATCCGCACTATTACCTGTATATTCATCATCACCAGCACTATTACCTGTATATTCATCATCACCAGCACTATTACCTGTATATTCATCATCACCCGCACTATTACCTGTATATTCATCATCACCCGCACTATTACCTGTATATTCATCATCACCCGCACTATTACCTGTATATTCATCATCACCCGCACTATTACCTGTATATTCATCATCATCCGCACTATTACCTGTATATTCATCAGCATCCACACTATTATCTGTATATTCATCATCACCCACACTCTTACCTGTATATTCATCATCATCCGCACTATTACCTGTATATTCATCATCATCCGCACTATTACCTGTATATTCATCATCACCCGCACTATTACCTGTATATTCATCATCATCCGCACTATTACCTGTATATTCATCATCACCCGCACTATTACCTGTATATTCATCATCATCCGCACTATTACCTGTATATTCATCATCACTCGCACTATTACCTGTATATTCATCATCACCCGCACTATTACCTGTATATTCATCATCATCACCCGCACTATTACCTGTATATTCATCATCACCCGCACTATTACCTGTATATTCATCATCATCCGCACTATTACCTGTATATTCATCATCATCACCCGCACTATTACCTGTATATTCATCATCACCCGCACTATTACCTGTATATTCATCATCATCACCCGCACTATTACCTGTATATTCATCATCACCCGCACTATTACCTGTATATACATCATCACCCGCACTATTACCTGTATATTCATCATCACCCGCACTATTACCTGTATATTCATCATCACCCGCACTATTACCTGTTTATTCATCATCATCCGCACTATTACCTGTATATTCATCATCACCCGCACTATTACCTGTATATTCATCATCATCACCCGCACTATTACCTGTATATTCATCATCACCCGCACTATTACCTGTATATACATAATCACCCGCACTATTACCTGTATATTCATCATCAACCGCACTATTACCTGTATATTCATCATCACCCGCACTATTACCTGTATATTCATCATCATCCGCACTATTACCTGTATATTCATCATCACCCGCACTATTACCTGTATATTCATCATCACCCGCACTATTACCTGTATATTCATCATCATCCGCACTATTACCTGTATATTCATCATCACCCGCACTATTACCTGTATATTCATCATCACCCGCACTATTACCTGTATATTCATCATCACCTGTTTTAGATTTTTACCTCTCATAGTTATAGGACAGTCATTTTGAGGGGTTAAATGTACAGATTGTGCAGATATGTAACACATAAATTTATTCCAGATTGATATGAAAAACATTTATTCACGACAAGATATTCTGTATATTTGTCAAAGCATGAAAATTTAAACCTAAAATATTTATCTATCTATCTATCCAACATCAATGGACAAAATGATGCTCCGGTCGGCTCTTCTCCTGTAATCCCCTAAAGAGGGGATCGGATTATGAGGAATATAGTCGGACCATCAGGTAATAGAAGAACAAGTAAAATGTATTTAGACAAGAGCACTAGGACTACGTGTTTCGAGGGGAGGGACCCCCTCTTCGTCAGGTCCAGATTGACTGGACCTGACGAAGAGGGGGTCCCTCCCCTCGAAACATGTAGTCCTAGTGCTCTTGTCTAAAGAAATTTTACTTCTTCTTCTATTACCTGATGGTCTGACTATATTCCTCATAATCCGATCACCTCTTTTGGGGATTACAGGAGAAGAGCCGACCGGAGCATCATTTTGTCCATTGATGTGGATTCTACCTCCATTGGCCTGACCAACCCGAGACGAATTTCGGTTGGGAAAGCTCCTGGCTGCACCCCGACTAACTGGCCTGAAATTGGGCGATAGGCTTCTACAGATGTTTTGCGCTCAGTAAAACATCAACAGGGGAGCATAGAACCATCACCTGTCCTTGTTTCCTGCTATACCAGGAGTGACGGCACAATGCTGCACATCTTCTTCTGTCTTTTTTTCTTCCCAATTGAGCATATCCATCTATCATAATATACTTGTGAATGGAGACTCTTATAAACAGTACAAGAACTTTGTACTAAGTCAAGGTTTACAAAGTGGGCGGGGCTGTGGAGGAAACTTCAAAATTTGCACGTGTGATAAATAATAAAATATATAAATACAGTAAATCAATTCATATTATTGTTAAACCAAGATATGTGAATAAAATGTTCTGAAATATGACTTTTGTTATTTTTGTGTGTATTTTGAAAGTGGATACAACCGTAACCTATGTCTCTCCTCTCTCTAGATTCTAATTTCAGAATGTTCTTTTTATTAACCCCTTCGCAACATGGTAAATTTTGATATGTTGCAATAGTTTTTCTTACCTGCTCACGTCCTAAACCCTCGACGGTTTTCTCTTTCTCTTCTCAACGGAGCCATATTAGGGCTTATACAAGATGTATTTTTTTTATTATCACTCTTTTACACTATATACTATAATGTAACGTTTTATACTATAATGTAATGTTTCATACTATAATGCAAAACAAATATGTAATATATGTAATGCAAAACAAAAAAATATATATTTGGGGGAGTAAAATAAAACAAATTGCAATTGCGCAATTTTGTGGGAGAATAATTATTTTTGAGTTCACTGTATGGGTCGGTGCGATTACGACAATACTTTTAACTTTTAACATACTTTACACCTTAAAAACCTGCTGACAGGTCTACCTTAAATTGCTTCTCAAAAAGGACACTTACTGGTAGTTGGTTACTGATACAAGAGCAGGTTAGGCTCCTATTCCCATTATGATGCAGGTCAGTCACAATGCTATATAAGGGGAGGTCGCACAGGAGCAATGCACCCCTGCTCCCCCAGCATCACACACACAAAAGAATGTGGTGACCCAGTACAGAGTCACGTACTCCTCTGTACTTCTGCCCATCCTGTCCATAAGATCTTGCTCAATGTCCATCATGGGTCCCCTCTCCCTAGACCTCTCTTTGTTGCACTAAATGATGTATTTGTTACATAAGAATTCGTATAATGTATTTTATATGCACTGTTGCTTTAAGAAATGTATTGTTGTCAAGGAACCTTTGCTGTTAGGAGAGTATGCAAGGTGAACAGGTGACTTATCTGCCCAATGGGATCTCTCTAAACTGTCCCCCTTATATAGTGAGGTCAGGGTTCAGCTAGCTCTCTTGAGAAGTGTTTGCTGAGGCACAGAGAAGACAAGTCTGAGGAGTCAGTGGAGTGTTCCTGAAGGAGGCTTGAGGCCTAGTCCAGCAACCACGCATCTACTTCAAGTTAACCCCTGCACCGTGGGTGAAAGTCAAAGCCAACAGTAGAAACTAAACCTATTGGGGTGTGGTAGCTTGGGGATTGTAGGGTATGGGGAGTGTAGCTGTGCGGGTATTAAAGGGTTTTTGTTAACCCTTGCTATTCGTGACGCCAGGTTGAGGGCTCCTCAATAAAGCTTTTCCTACCGCCGCCCTTCCCAGGAACGATTGGGAGGTAGATGATAATAGGTTTGAGGTAGATAATAAAGGATTGTCCACAACCGGAAAGCTTCTGTAAAAAGCATTAACTTTTACTGAAGATTTTCTGTACACTTCAACAACACAACAGTCTCTTATCATAACAACAGCTTCCTTAGAAGATTGACAATGGTTGGGACTTTAGCTTTAAGAGTCTTTTAGTCTATAACGCTGTTCCACTGGATTTAGGGGAATTAGTTGCGGTCCAGTAGTCACTCTAGTATTAGCAGGAATTAGATTAGGACTCACGATTTTGGTTCTGCTGAGGCCATAGGTTTTCAGGCCTAGCGTGTCTTTGAAAGTTGTGTAGCACCATCCTGTTAGTCCGGCATCCACGAGAGCAGCAACCCAAGAGAGCGATAATTGGACGCAGCTCCCTTATATGGGCAGGGGCTGGACTAACGCTAATTGGTCCAAACGGATGTCAATCACCATTACAGAGATTTGTGGGTAACACGTGACCCAAGGACCTCCTAAGGTCCTGCAACATACCATAGAGGTTACTAGCATGGTCACATGACCGAAGGTCCTGCGACGCTGAACAAGGTAAGTACTATACACTCCTATATAATATAGATATAAATATTAAATATATACATTTATTCATATTACAACTAGACTTAAGGAGAGGCGACTAGGGGCTGTCCCACCTGAGGAACCCGACCTGAACGTAGTTATTCTGACTTTGTGGACCTCTACACTAGGTACTGAATGCAATACGGTACCGGGACACCACTGAGGATTCTGCTAATTCCAGTCCAAGTAGTCAGTCAAGTCAAGTCTGTCAATTACAAAATTTCAGCATGGTTGCATCAGTCAATGCAATTGCAACTACAAGTCCCAGCAAGACGATAAGCTTCCCTAAGTTCACCCTGCATGTCCTTAGTGCCTATCTGAGCTGTATGGACTTTAACACATTGTCTACCTCAGTAAAGCATACCAGTTAACCGTAAACATGCGTCTGAGTGATTATCTGTCACGATAAGGTTAGTTTCACACACACACACACACACACATATATATATATATATATTGTATATGTATTGATATGATAAACATGAGATGTCAGTGGATATTTTGGCCAAAATACGCAAGCTTGAAACCCACTTCAAGGGTCCTCAGACTCACTTATGGGATATACTGTATATAATGTGAGGGGTGGAGTCACTTATGGGATATACTGTATATATAATGTGAGGGGTGGAGTCATTTATGGGATATACTGTATATATAATGTGAGGAGTGGACTCACTTATGGGATATACTGTATATATAATGTGAGGAGTGGACTCACTTATGGGATATACTGCATATATAATGTGAGGGGTGGACTCACTTATGGGATATACTGTATATATAATGTGAGGGGTGGAGTCACTTATGGGATATACTGTATATATAATGTGAGGGGTGGACTCACTTATGGGATATACTGTATATATAATGTGAGGGGTGGAGTCACTTATGGGATATACTGTATATATAATGTGAGGGGTGGAGTCACTTATGGGAGATACTGTATATATAATGTGAGGGGTGGACTCACTTATGGGAGATACTATATATATATATATATAATGTGAGGGGTGGAGTCACTTATGGGATAAACTGTATATAATGTGAGGGGTGGACTCACTTATAGGAGATACTGTATATATAATGTGAGGGGTGGAGTCACTTATGGGAGATACTGTATATATAATGTGAGGGGTGGAGTCACTTATGGTATATACTGTATATATAATGTGAGGGGTGGAGTCACTTATGGGATATACTGTATATAATGTGAGGGGTGGACTCACTTATGGGATATACTGTATATAATGTGAGGGGTGGAGTCACTTATGGGATATACTGTATATATAATGTGAGGGGTGGAGTCACTTATGGGATATACTGTATATATAATGTGAGGGGTGGAGTCACTTATGGGATATACTGTATGTAATGTGAGGGGTGGACTCTCTTATGGGAGATACTGTATATATAATGTGAGGGGTGGACTCACTTATGGGAGATCCTGTATATATAATGTGAGGGGTGGAGTCTCTTATGGGATATACTGTATATATAATGTGAGGGGTGGAGTCACTTATGGGGGATACTGTATATATAATGTGAGGGGTGGAGTCACTTATGGGATATACTGTATATATAATGTGAGAGGTGGAGTCACTTATGGGATATACTGTATGTATAATGTGAGGGGTGGACTCACTTATAGGAGATACTGTATAGTATAACTCCACATATAATACAGCTATAGAAGGACTGAATGAGTCTTTAGGACCCTTTTAATCTTGTAACCTCCTACACATAATGTTTTATCTTTATGGATGTCTCATCTTGGATTTTGCATGTTTCCAAGATTTCTGTGGTTTTGATTTTTTCTGTAAAATATTATTTTATCTTTATTTCATTCATGCAGCCTAAAATGTCTTTCCTCATATCGTCTCTGTTACTAACAGGATTACCCGATTATTACCCCTCTCAAGCAACCTTAGGGCCAATACAGGAAACCAGTTGATAATTGAGTGTGTGCGGTGCTCAGAATGGGCGATACGTTTGGCGCTGAAGTTGTAGTAGAGGACTGGGGTGTGGTAGTTGTCAAGATTGTGACGCCAAAAATAGGGTTGTGTATGTAGACTGTAGTATGAGTGTATGATGAGGGTTGTGTATGTAGACTGTAGTATGAGTGTATGAGGAGGGTTGTGTATGTAGACTGTAGTATAAGTGTATGATGAGGGTTGTGTATGTAGACTGTAGTATGAGTGTATGAGGAGGGTTGTGTATGTAGACTGTAGTATGAGTGTATGAGGAGGGTTGTGTATGTAGACTGTAGTATGAGTGTATGAGTAGGGTTGTGTATGTAGACTGTAGTATGAGTGTATGAGGAGGGTTGTGTATGTAGACTGTAGTATGAGTGTATGAGGAGGGTTGTGTATGTAGACTGTAGTATGAGTGTATGAGGAGGGTTGTGTATGTAGACTGTAGTATGAGTGTATGAGGAGGGTTGTGTATGTAGACTGTAGTATGAGTGTATGAGGAGGGTTGTGTATGTAGACTGTAGTATGAGTGTATGAGGAGGGTTGTGTATGTAGACTGTAGTATGAGTGTATGAGGAGGGTTGTGTATGTAGACTGTAGTATGAGTGTATGAGGAGGGTTGTGTATGTAGACTGTAGTATAAGTGTATGAGGAGGGTTGTGTATGTAGACTGTAGTATGAGTGTATGAGGAGGGTTGTGTATGTAGACTGTAGTATGAGTGTATGAGGAGGGTTGTGTATGTAGACTGTAGTATGAGTGTATGAGGAGGGTTGTGTATGTAGACTGTAGTATGAGTGTATGAGGAGGGTTGTGTATGTAGACTGTAGTATGAGTGTATGAGGAGGGTTGTGTATGTAGACTGTAGTATGAGTGTATGAGGAGGGTTGTGTATGTAGACTGTAGTATGAGTGTATGATGAGGGTTGTGTATGTAGACTGTAGTATGAGTGTATGATGAGGGTTGTGTATGTAGACTGTAGTATGAGTGTATGAGGAGGGTTGTGTATGTAGACTGTAGTATGAGTGTATGAGGAGGGTTGTAGTATCAAATGGCTGGAGTGGTGCAACCATGTATCACAATGCGGATTCCTGCAAACCAATAAATCTTGGATCTGTACACAGAAAATAAAACCTCTAAAGCTGGGGTTTATGGAGAACAACTTGTACTTCACTCCTGGTGCAATTCAATACAGCAATAAATGGTCCATTCAGTACACAAGCAAGTGGCACTGTACAGAGGATACTGGAAGATATACACTGGTGGTAAAGAAGACCCGGACTACGTTGGATCAAGAATCAAAGAAGAAGAAACCATCTATTAAAAGTTATATAAAGTTAAATTCTGTTGTGACAGAACAAGTTTTGCCCAAACCAAACTTTTTGTTGAGATAAGGCCAAAGAAGTCGGACCGAACTTTAGAAAAGTCTGTATTTCTCTACGCAGGAGTAACCCTTACTTACACCGCGGATATGTCATCCTCTTGGTTTACAGTGGGTCAAAAAATGATTTAATTAGCCACCAATTGTGCAAGTTCTCCCAAATGATGAGAGGCCTGTAATTTTCATCATAGGTATTCCTCAACTATGAGAGACATAATGGGAAAAAAAATTCATAAAATCACATTGTCGGATTTTTACAGAATTTATTTGCAAAATAGGGTGGAAAATAAGTATTTGGTCAATAACAAAAGTTCATCTCAATACTTTGTTGTATACCCTTTGTTGGCAATGACAGAGGTCAAACGTTTTCTGTAAGTCTTCACAAGGTGTTTACACACTGTTGCTGGTATTTTGGCCCATTCCTCCATGCAGATCTCCTCTAGAGCAGTGATGTTTTGGGGCTGTCGCTGGGCAACATGGACTTTCAACTCCCTTCAAAGGTTTCTATGGGGTCGATATCTGGAGACTGGCTAGGCCACTCCAGGACCTTAAAATGCTTCTTTTGAATGGTGTGTTTGGGATCATTGTCATGCTGAAAGACCCAGCCACGTTTCATATTCAATGCCCTTGCTGATGGAAGGGAGTTTTCACTCAAAATCTCACGATGCATGGCCCCATTCATTCTTTCCTTTACACGGATCAGTCGTCCAAAGCACAACTGAAAGAAAAACAGCTTCAAAGCATGATGTTTCCACCCCCATGCTTCACAGTAGGTATGGTGTTCTTTGGATGCAACTCAGCATTCTTTCTCCTCCAAACACGATGAGTTGAGTTTTTAACAAAAAGTTCTTCTTTGGTTTCATCTGACCATATGACATTTTCCAAATACTCTTCTGGATCATCCAAATATTCTGTAGAAAACTTCAGACGGGCCCAGAAATGTACTGGCTTAAGCAGGGGGACACATCTGGCACTGCATGATTTTTGTCCCTGGTGGCGTAGTGTGTTACTGATGGTAGACTTTATTACTTTGGTGCCAGCTCTCCGCAGGTCATTCACTAGGTGGGGGACCTAGTGAATGACCTGCGGAGAGCTGGCACCAAAGTTCTGGGATTTTTGCTCACCAATCTTGTGATCATTTTGAGCCCCAGATCGAGGGAGATTATCAGTGGTCTTGTATGTCTTCCATTTTCTAATAATTGCTCCCACAGTTGATTTCTTTACACCAAGCTGCCTGCCTATTGCAGATTTAGTCTTCCCAGCCTGGTGCAGGTCTACAATTTTGTTTCTGGTGTCCTTCAACAGCTCTTTGGTCTTGGCCATAGTGGAGTTTGGAGTGTGACTGTTTGAGGTTGTGGAAAGAAATCTTGCTTGTTTGTAGGTGATAAAATACTTATTTTCCACCTTAATATGCAAATAAATTCTTTAAAAATCAGACATGTCGTGTTCGCTCCGGGTCTGATTACTGCAGATCATGGAGATGGAGCGTTGTGACGTCACGGCTCCGCCCCCCGTGTGACATCACGCTCCGCCCCTTCAATGCAAGCCTATGGGAGGGACTGATTTTAATGGGGTGCGAGATCGAGGGTGCGAGGGGTGCAAGATCACGGGGGTCCCCAGCGGTGGGACCCCCGCAATCAGGCATCTTATCCTGTATCCTTTGGATAGGGGATAAGATGTCTAAGCGCCGGAGTACCCCTTTAAAGTCCCATTCCTTTATCTCTATGTGAGCCTTCAGTATCTCACATCTAATCGACCAACATGTCTTGTGTCACATGATAAACCGCCATGAGGATACAGCCCCATGAGACACTCACAGTATAACAGAGCGAGCTGGGATATAGTCATTCTCTGGATGATTGTAAGTGAAGCAAAGAATATTAGAGATCCATAAAACTAAAGAAAACTTAAGGTAAGTGTTTAATACATTTTTAAATTTCTAATTAAATAACATTAAAAGTATAAATCAAGTGATATTTATAGAAATTGTCTGACTCCTCAGGATATACAACAAGGATAATAACACACTTTGCAATACAATAAAATTAATTTATTAACCTCTAAAATGCATTCAGGATGGTACTTATTGCCAGATCTCCTGAAAAAAAAATGCTACATTTAATGTAAACATTTAATGTAAATATATATATGAATGTACATGTATTCTTGCTCACTATCAAAGATAAAAACAAAAAAACAAGACAAAATAAAATATGCGAAATAATGTTCCCATATGAAATATATATGAATGTACAGGCGCATGTATTCTTGCTGACTATCATAACTAAAAAAAAAAGAAAATAGCCTGAGGAATCAGCAAATTTTTCTATATATTTGTTTTCTGAGTACTTCTAGGTGGTGCTGGGTCTCGTACAGTCGACTCAGTTGGGTGGGTGAGCCACTGTCTAGTTGTTTTTAACTCTCTATAAGGCTTTGTTCACACGGTGGAATGTTGGCACAGAAAATTTCTGAGCGGACATTCTGCAGACAGCGGGGCACCGACAGAACATGCCAGCACTAGGACCGCTCAGAAATTCCCCGCCTAATAGATGGCAATGCATTTAAGTGCAGACTCTGCAGAAAGAATAGACATGCCTATTCTTTCTGCGGATGCCGGAATCTGAATTTCCGTGCCAGAAGCAGCCAGCACAGAAATTCTGCTATGTGAACAGTGCACCACTTAAATCTATGGGACTCTGCTGCTATGGAATCTCCTTGTGTGAACATAGCCAAAATCAAGTGGAGGCAATGAATTTAGGTTACAAAGTTTTCAGCACACAATGTTCTGTCAGGAGATGTGGTAACTTGCAATCTCATTCAATATACAATAGTAATAATAATTCAATATACAGTACAATAGTAATAATAATAATAATAGAGAGAGAGAGAGAGAGAGAGAGAGAGAGAGAGAGAGAGAGAAAGCAATAGATTCCACAGACCTTTACAATTTGGGGGGGGGGGGGTACAAATTGCTGTAAATTACGTGTTGGCACTGATTGACTAGTAGCACCACACAATGAAATTAAAATGTTTGCATTTAATTTAATGTTTCTCTTCTACTTCTAAAAGCCATAACTTCTTTTTTCCATAGTTTTCTCTATGCTTCACTACTGTTAAGATATGGAGCTGCGCAAGCAGGTGTGGCAGACTTATCAAGGGAGTGCCCTGCAGAGATTGGAAGGGGAACTACTAGGGAGTGGCAGAATTATCAAGGGAGTGCCTTGCAGAGATTGGAAGGGGAACTACTAGGGAGTGCACACACAGTGGCGTTGCTAGGGTTGGTGTCACCCGGTGCGGTAGAAAATGGTGTCACCCCCATACCTCCCCCCCACCTCAGTAAGTTTTTAGCCTGTTGTGACAGACACCACTGTTTTAGCGCATTGTGAGAATTTCCAGTATAATAATCAGATATACCAGTTGCCACAGAATAGGAAAGTGTTAAAGAAGTTTTCACCATTTAAATATACAGCTCCCAGAATTACTTAAAGGGGTACTCCACTGGAAAACATTTTCTTTTATATCAACTGGTGCTAGAAAGTTAAACAGATTTTTAAATTACTTCTATTTAAAATCTTAATCCTTACAGTACTTATATAAGCTGTTGTATTCTCCACAGGAAGTTGTGTAGTTCTTTCCAGTCTGTCCACAGTGCTCTGTCTGTCCATGTTAGGAACTGTCCAGAGCAGGAGAGGTTTGCAATGGGGATGTCAGCACAGAGCACTGTGGTCAGACTTCCTGTGAATCACTTATACAGCAGCTAATAAGTACTGGAAGGTTTAAGATTTTTAAGTAGAAGTAATTTATAAATCTGTTTAACTTTTTTGCATCAGTTGATTTTTCCCAGTAGAGTACCCCTTTATGCAGAGGTAAGGTTATGCTGGGAGTTGTAGTTTCACTCACCATAACTGTAGAACTGACAAGTGACTCCTGCTCTGATAGGACATAGCGAAGAGAATGTACAATGATATCAGTGACTACAGGTGACGTCTTCTCTATAGTGAGGAGAATACACAATGATATCAGTGACTACAGGTGACGTCTTCTCTATAGTGAGGAGAATGTACAATGATATCAGTGACTACAGGTGACGTCTTCTCTATAGTGAGGAGAATACACAATGATATCAGTGACTACAGGTGACGTCTTCTCTATAGTCTTCCATTATCTAATTCAGATAGTACATACCGCCTGGTCCAGCTAAAACTTCTGTCTGTAGAATGTGACGCCCAGACGTCTCCTCACTATGTCAGCGCATTCTCATCCTCTATATGAAAACAATTATTATTATAAACCTGCCAGACACTATATCCTCTAAATATAATAATACTATACACTACACTTTTTGATTATAAACCTTCCATACACCGTACCCACTGAATATAATACTACCACACACTGTACATTCTGAATATAATACCAACACATACTGTACACTCTGAATATAAATCTGCCACATACTGTACCCTCTGAATATAAATCTGCCACATACTGTACCCTCTGAATATAAATCTGCCACATACTGTACCCTCTGCATATAAATCTGCCACATACTGTACCCTCTGAATATAAATCTGGTGGTGTTGCTAGTGGATGATGGGGGTGTTAGTACTGGGGGGGGGGGGTGTTGCTGGAGGATGATGAAGGTGCTACTGGCCATCCCCCCTGGCAGTATCACCCCCATCATCAATCGGCAGGATCATCCTCCTGGCAGGAGCACCCCCATCATCCATCATCAGGATCTGCTGATGGAGGTGCTGCTGCTAGGGGGGGTTTGCTGGTGGATGGTGAGGATGCTACTGCCGGGGGGAGCATTAGGTAGGCAGCAGTTCCCCCACTTAAGGTAGGTAGCAGTTCCCCCACATTAGGTAGCATAGATTCCCCACATTTGGTACCAGTTACCCCACATTAGATAGCACAGATTCCACACATTAGGTAGCACAGATTCCACACATTAGGTAGCACAGATTCCACACATTAGGTAGCAGTTTCCCCACATTAGGTAGCACAGATTCCCCACATTAGGTAGCAGTTTCCCCACATTATGTAGCAGCTTTCCGAATCCGAATCCGTTAAGAATTTCATGAAAAATTCGATTTGCAATTAATGCAAATATTGCTGTCATGCTATTGCGCGAACTGCTCCATTAAACTCCATTTAGTGCAGTCCAGGCTCCAGGGCATCTAAAATGGCGGATCCACATGTGAGGACATGGGGCAAGGAACTCTGGGAAGGCGGAAACAATGGTAGGGGCATAGAGCTGTGTGTTGCCTCATACATTTGAACAAGCTGCCTCAACTTCATAAACCTTGGTAGAAGATGGAGGAATAATTTTTCTGCGCAATTCTGTGTCCACAACAAATGGTCTGCTGGTTATACTAGTCTGTATACGGTATAATACATACCCAGCAGTCGGTTCCTAATAGTCTTTGACAGAGTGCAATTTTGGGTTTAGTACACAGCAACTTTGTGCAGCAGTCGTGTACTGCTGGTGTTGTGCTAAAAATACGTTTTATAAGGGTACTGTAGTGCATTTTTCTGTGCATACCACATACCTACATCTAAGTAGTGTAATATTTTGTACCTATTAATCTGGCAAGGGCCTAGATACTGTGAAAGTCAAGACAAAAGTAATCACTGGCTGGTGTTTTACTCGAATACGTTTTTTTAAGCATACTGAAGCGCATTTTTCCGCCCTCCCAAGTGCATACCACATACGTACATCTAAGTAGTGTACTATTTTGTTCCTGTTAATCTGTCAAGGGCCTAGATACTGTGAAAGTCCAGGTAAAAGTAATCACCGGCTGGTGTTTTACTCTAATATGTTTTTTTTAAGTGTACTGTAGCGCATTTTTCTGCCCTATTTGTTCCACAACAAATGGTCTGCTGGTTATACTGGTCATTAGACGGTATCATACATAACCAGCAGTCCATTCCTAATAGTCTGTGAGAGAGTGCAATTTTGGGTTTAGTACACACCGACAGTGTGCTGTAGCACTGTTGTGTCCTGCTGGTTTTGTGCAAAAATAAAAAAAATTAAGCGTACTGTAGCGCATATTTCTGCCCTCATAAGTGCACACCACATACGTACATCTAAGTAGTGTACTATTTTGTACCTGTTAATCTGTCAAGAGCCTAGATACTGTAAAAGGCATGGCGAAAGTACTCACCGGCTGGTATTGTACTCAAATACTTTTTCAAGCATACTGTAGCGAATTTTTCTGCACTCATAAGTGCATACCACATATGTACATCTGAGTAGTATACTATTTTGTATCTGTTAACCTGTCAAGGGCCAAGATACTGCGAAAGTCCAGGCAAAAGTGCTCACTGGCTTCTGTTTTACTCAAATACTTTTTAAAGCGTACTGTAGCTCATTTTCTGCCCTCATTAGTGCTTACCACATACGTACATCTAAGTACTGTACTATTTTGTACCTGTTAATCTGTCAAGGGCCTAGATACTGTGAAAGTCCAGGAAAAAGTAATCACCGGCTGGCAATTCATTTGTTTCCTTGTAATTATAGTAACTAGGTCTCAAGGAGGAAACCATGCAGCGCAGCGCTGTTCCCGTTCTTACAAGGGGGTACTACATGCGCTGTCAGCACAATTGTAAGAAAATAAAAAAGATAAAGAAAAAGGTAATTAATATATACAACTCTGCCATGTTATTTCAGCTAGAACATACAGGAGTCCACACTTATTACCACACTCATACATATACACAGGCATACTTCTAGTGGTGGTATGATCGCAACTTGGTTAAACCGCTGAGGTGTCTACACCATGGAAGCCCAGACTCCCCAGATTACCGCCTTTCAGCAGTCGAGGAGACCCGCTCACCTGTCACTCCACCTAGACCCTCTCGGTCATTATTGTACACAGACCCATGACTCCAACTTTTTTATTTTCTTTCAATTGTGCTGACAGCGCATGTAGTACCCGCTTGTAAGAACGGTAACAGCGCTGCGCTGCATAGTTTCCTCAAAGTTTAGTTTTCACATAGATTTTAAATATTTATTGTACTTTACTTGCACTGTTCACTTTATTTGTGAATATGCAGTAAGATTTGTAATTATATGGATTGTCTTATGCGCTGTAATATATGTTTCATAATATTTTGATTACTTGAGAGCACTTTGGTATTTGATTGATACCTATATATATATGTGTGTGTGTGTGTGAATATCACTATTGTGCACTGCTTGATAATGACTGGGTGAGTCAGTCGAAACGTCGCTGCTATTGAAACACTTGTTTACCTTTTAATGGAATAAAAAGAAACACTTTTTTTTTCCACCTATTTTTTGTGCTGCGGAGAGATTTCATTTTTATGAAGTTTGGAGCTCCTGACCAAAGCTTCAGAAACCGCTTTGCACCATGTACTTTGGATTATAATGTTGAATTTGGTCGTGCTACATTAGTAGATTGTTAGATAGATAGATAGATAGAAAGATAGATAGATATGAGATAGATAGATAGTTACATAGATAGATGATAGATATGAGATAGATGATAGATAGATATGAGATAGATAGATAGATAGATATGAGATAGATAGATAGATATGAGATAGATGATAGATAGATATGAGATAGATATGAGATAGATAGAAAGATATGAGAGAGAGAGATAGATATGAGATAGATAGATAAATAGATATGAGATAGATAGATAGATATATGATAGATAGATATGAGATAGATGATTGATAGATAGATATGAGATAAATAGATATGAGATAGATGGATAGATATGAGATAGATATGAGATAGATGATTGATAGATAGATATGAGATAAATAGATAGATATGAGATAGATAGATATGAGATAGATATGAGATAGATGATTGATAGATAGATATGAGATAGATAAATAGATAGATATGAGATATATAGATATGAGATAGACAGATATGAGATGGCTAGATAGATAGATAGATACAGCAACCAAATAGACGCAGCAGCACTCCAGCGTAGTGAAGAATAGTGACTTTTATTTATCACCAAAATGCAATAGCGACGTTTCAACCACCTCACGTGGCCGTCCTTGAGGATGGCCACGTGAGGTGGTTGAAACGTCGCTATTGCATTTTGGTGATAAATAAAAGTCACTATTCTTCACTACGCTGGAGTGCTGCTGCGTCTATTTGGTTGCTGTATCTAATTGGGGCTCGAGGACCAGGGCCCATCCACAGCCTGCACCCACTGCACCTAGTTCTATTCGAGAGTGCTGCTCCACCTGCTTTTCTAGATAGATAGATAGATAGATATACATGTATTTGTTTGGCTGTAATCAATTTCATTTCCATTTATTTTCTTTTAGATAAAAAGGTCAGAATGGATCTTGCTCAAATTGTCATGAATATTTGTAATATATCTTTCAAAGAAAACGACACGTAAGTTTATATTTCTTCTTCTTCATTATTATTCCACATAATATCAGGTTCGGTTCTGTTCCTTCCTGTATCACAGATATAAATGAATTCTTTAATCTGGATCCCGTAGAGATCAGCTGATATTACGAGAAATGAGGGAATCTCCAGAAGTTTGTTTTCGGAGGATTGTCTCATATGGTCCATCAGATTCTATTTAGTTTCGACAGCCGATCCTGATTCATACAGGAACCGAGAATCCTGACAAAGTCCCTGCTGTTCAGGTAAAGCCTACCTCCAGTTATAGAGGAAATGGATTATAGTGCAGGCATGTGCACAATAATCATTTTTCTAAGGTTTTCTCTTTTCATCAGATTCTTAGTTGATCCCATGGACCTGCTGTGCTCTGTGCTGCTGATCACTAGGTTTTAGGAGACAGAGGTGTGCGGGGAGGGAGTGCAGCTGTGAGGTGACCAGATGGCGGATGGCAGGAGGAATGTCACCAACAAGAAGCAGTCGCTGTGCGTTATATAGTGTGGCCTGAACAATGTGGTGATGAGTAGAGCGCGGTGGGATCAGAACATACTGGAGCACACACTGCATCATCCTCCTATCCCAGCATACCCTGCTCTGCTCAGAGTCTACTGAGGGTGATGTGGGGTGAGGGGCACGGAGCCCAGCCCTGCTGTAGTCAGTGTCATCTTTATTGACCATCCCTGGAGCGGAGGACTGTTCCCTGCAGGTCGGGGTCTAGCAGGTTAAGAATCTGCAGCAGGGAAACACTTACTGGAGTCAGACACATTCACTGTGATTGGCGCTCTATAGACCAGAATGGCTGACACATCGAGGGTAAGTGGTGATGTATAAAGCATGGTCACTTACCTCTGGGCAGCACATTCACTGATCTGGGTGTCTCTTTGTCTGAGCCAGTGACCCAGTGGTGTACAATGTATGTCTCACTGCTCAGAAAGGACAGGAGGGACTACTGTCTGTGACAGGAATTAATACTGACACATCTATAATACATAACATTTGGTTTAAGTCAATTCTATACAAACCAATTTGATGATATCTAATGATGAGATCTGCTGAATCTACAGTCTAACAATTATGTTGCATTTGAACAAAATAGCATAAAATAACACACACAAAAAAAAAAGTGAAAAACATAAACCAAACAAAACAAACCTACAAGAGAACCCGGGAATGGACAGCATGGGGATGGAAGGGTGCATGACAGGGGACATATCAGCAGCGTGCAGGCACTAGGGGGTCAAGTACAGGTCAGGAAGGGGAATGGGAGGAGCATAGGAGAGGTGAGATAAGGGGCAGTCAGGGAGAATGGGGTCAGTTTGTGTGGAGAATCAAGTGAAGAGGATTTGCGTGCTAACATACCGTGCATCATGTTCCCATGACGGATTCCTCAGAAGATTTGCTCCGGCGTGTCTGGGAGGAGGCTAGGGTGTGCGGGCCAGGGTGGCTAGAGGCTCAGCTGCTTGATTCCCCGGACAGCAGGGCCCCGAGCGGTTCAGGAGCCCTGAGCTCCAGTGCCCGCAGGTCCCGCCTGCCTGCACGCCTCAGTCCTGACGTGATCCCCTGCACCTTTCGGCACCATGGGAGCCCCGCTCGGGACCCTCCTGCTGCCTCAGCTGCCTTTCATCCTCCGGGTGATGGAGAGGTGGAGGGGAGGAATCCTGCAGGTGGCTGGCGGAGGGGGGCGGCATTGGACCTACAGTCGGCAGCTGGGGGCAACGGGAAGGAGCGGGCTGACACGGCATCCCCCTCCTGGAAGACTGTCGGCGGTTTCTTCCCAGAGAGGCCACAGCGCATGAAGAAGTTCTGTCCTCCACCTCACAGGCCGCCGTACGCTGGTCACATGCGCCATGCCGGGCTACTGAAGAGACGCTTTGCCTCCTGCTTGTCCGCCGGGCTCCCCCTGCACTCCGGGCCTCAGTGCAGGGGGAGCCCGGCAGACAAGCAGGAGGCAAAGCGTCTCTTCAGTAGCCTGGCGTGGCGCATGTGACCAGCGCACGGCGGCCTGTGAGGTGGAGGACAGAACTTCTTCATGCGCTGCGGCCTGTCTGGGAAGAGACCGCCGGCAGTCTTCCAGGAGGGGGATGCCCCGTGGGCCTGCTGTGTGGCAGCATGAAGGACAGAGGACGGGCCCACCTCCTGTGCGTCTGAGGTGAGCTCAGGGGAGCTGTCAAGTGACGGAGAGGAGAGGGGCCCGGAGTCTCCTGCCCCAGTGCCTGTTCCGGTGGCGGCATTGTCTGTCAGCAGAGAGGGGTGTGGTGGTGCCGCCTGCCCTGACCGTGGCCGGCGGGTCTTCATGTCAGGATGCTTCATCTGGATCTGCTGTTCAGGGATGTCCGGATCAGCAGGGAGCTCCGGCCGGGGCCAGAGAGGTTTGGTGAGTTGACCACCAGTCCTTGTGTCGGGGGTTGGGGGGGGGGGGGTTATGGGATGGTTTGCGTGGTTTGCTGCAGGAGGTGAAGTGTTTGTTGCAAGTGTGGGCTGGGGCTAGTGGGGGTTCCCCGGCGGCGGTGTGGGAGTCGGTGGCTGGGAGTGGACAGGCTGTCGAGAGTGGGGGAGTGCCAGCAGTAGCGCCAGGTAGTGGGGACGTGCGGCTGGCGGATTCAGCGAAGGAGGAGGTGTATGTGTGTTTCGAGGGTCCGTTGGGTGCTCATTTGAAGGCGGAAGTCAGGGAGAAGATTTGGGAGAACGAGTATGTGGACAGGGGGAAGCCAGATGAATCCAAAAAGGAGGAGGAGGAGCACAGGAGGTATCGGCTGATACATAGGTTGTTCGCCAATTGGCTACAGGCGTTTGCCATATTGGCCAGCATTATAGGGGAGAAGGCGCCCAAGAATTGCTCGGGAGTCGGTGGGGGAGGCTTACCAGGTTTATGTGGGTGCCACCTGGTTGCGGTACAATGAACAATTCCGGCAGTGGAAGGCGGTTCAGCCTTCGTTACGCTGAGATCACAAAGATATAAGTCTTTGGATGAAACTGATGGCGGCGGGGGGGGGGCAGTCCTTTTGGGACAGCGCCGGCCTGTCCGGATCTGGTTCCGGTCGGCCGGCAGGGGCAGATAACGGTTGCTGTTGGCAATTTAATGAGGGAAAATGCAGATTTGGAGAAGGGTGCCATTTCAAGCATGAGTGCTCCAGTTGCGGGGGAACCCATAGCTTATCCGAGTGTTTCCGGAAGGGAAAAGGCCAAGGATTGGAGACTGATCAGAAGAGGGGAGATGCCGGTGATAGTGACAAGGATTGTGCCGTTTCTAGACCGGTATCCAAATAGAGGGGATGCTGCTTTGCTGAAGGAGGGTTTTGGTGTGGGGTTTTGACTTCCATGTACCACTTCCGGCCCTCGAGGAGGGGTGTGGAATCTTACCTCAGCATTCCGCTATCCTGAGGTGGTGCGGGAGAAGTTGATGAAGAAAGTGGGTTTGGGTCGGATGGCAGGCCCGTTTGCCAATTTGCCTCTGCCGGACCTGTGTGTGTCCCCGCTGGGCTTGGTGCCTAACAAGAAGCTGAACAAGTTGCGGCTCATTCATCACTTTTCCCATCCGCTGGGTGGGTCGGTGAATGATGGCATAGACCCCGCCTTGTGTGCCGTGTCATACATCTCGTTTGATGCGGCTTTGGATTGGGTTCCCAAGTACGGTCGGGGGACGCTTTTGCCTAAGACTGACATAGAGGCGGCTTTTAGGCTTCTGCCGGTGCACCTAGATAGTTTTGTGTTTTAGGGGTGTTGTTCGGAGGGGGAGAGTTTTGTGGACCCATGGGTTGCCCATGAGTTTCTCTATTTCTTGCTCCCTGTTTCAGTGATTCAGGCATTTTTGGAGTGGGTGGTGGACTCGGTTTTGCACTACCTGGACGATTTTTTGTTTATCGGTCCGGTGGGGGGGTCGGCAGACTATGGAGCGGGTGGCGGTCTGCTTTGGGGTGCCGCTGGTGCCTGACGAGACGGAGGGCCCAGCCATGCAGCTGAAATTCTTGGGCATAGTCATAGACACGGTGGCCTTGGAATGTAGGCTGCCGGAGGATAAGGTGTGGGAGTTGCGGGGGGCGGTGGCGGCTGCGGCCAATGCACGCAAAATGCAATTGAGGGACCTGCAGTCATTGTTGGGACAGCATATTTTTGCCTGCCCAATTATGTCGATGGGGCGGGTGTTTTGTTGGCAGTTGTCGGCAGCGACAGCAGTGTTGCAGAGGCCAAGGCACTATGTGCGTCTGACGGCCGACCTCCGAACTGATTTGGCAGTTTCAACGGAATTTCTGGAACACTACAATGGTAGGTCGGTCATCATTGGGCAGCAGGTGTCTAACTGGGAGTTGGAGCTTTTTACTGATGCGTCGGGTAGCCATGGGTTTGGGGCGTATTTGCAGGGTCAATGGTGTGTGTGGGAGTGGCCTGAGTCTTGGAGGACGGCAGGTTTGGCGAGGAACCTGGCTCTCTAGGAATTATTTCCCATTCTGGTGGCGGTGGGGATTTGGAGGGATAGGCTCTGGTATTGGAAGGTGTACTTCCGGTGTGATAATCTGGGTGCAGGCTATCAATGCGCACACGGCGCATTCACCACCAGTTGTCAGCTTGTTGCGGCAGTTGGTCTTTCTCGTTTCCAGTGGGACCGTTTTCGGGAGTTGACACCGGAAGCAGAGGACCGTGGGATACCTTGCCCGGAGGAGTTGTGGAGAGTGGTTTGATGACAGCCCTGGCTCTGGTCCACAGGTTGGTCAGTGTGAGTACGTGGGCTGGCGATGCTAGATGCTGGGGGGAATGGGAGGTGTTGTTGAGGGGTTTGGGTGAGTTACAGTTGGGAGGCAGCTGTGTTATTTTTCGTAGGTAGGTTGTTTGGGGATGGGGTTTCGGCGGCCGAGCCCGATCGCAGGTTGGCGGCCCTAGCCTTTCGGTTTCAGGTGAGGGGTATGCCGGACGCCACTAAGGCATTTTTGGTTGGACGGGCTGCCAGGGTTTTTTGTAAGGGGTCAGTAGTAAGGGAGGCCGGTATCCTTTGCTTTGCGGGAGGAGTTGTGTGGGACTTTGCCGCGAGTTTGTGTCTCGCGGTTTGAGGACGTTTTGTTCCGATTGCATTCTCTCTGGCCTTCTTTGGGGCTTTCAGGGTATCTGAGTTGGTCTCGCCCAGTAAAGTGTCTGGGGGTGGTTTATTGATGGGAGATGTGAGTGAGGACGGTGGGGGTTTGGCGTGTAAGGTGCGTCGGTCTAAGACCGATCAATTTGGCCGGGCATTTGTGGTCAGGTTGGCACAGTTGGGGGCTTCTAGTGTTTGTCCAGTGAGTTGTTTCCGACAGTTTTGGCTCTTCGGCCTCCAGGGGATGGGTTGTTGCTGATACATGCGGGGGGCGAATTTTTGTCCAAGTTTCAATTTGTTCAGGTTTTTAGGATGGGTTTGGGGAAGGAATTTATGGAATAATGGAATTTAGCTCTCATTCTTTTAGGATTGGGGCGACCACGGAGGCATCTTGGTGGGGTTTGGCTCCTGATGTGATTCGTAGGATTGGGAGGAGGGAGTCTGATTCTGGTTCAGATTGTATGTTCGTCCTCATCTGTTGTCGGTGTTGCACATTAGGGGGTTGTCTTCATTGTTCTTATGAAGTTTTGTTTTGTGCTTTGTACCTTTAAAAAAAATTGGCGCTCATGGCATCAACTTAATGGAATTCATTAAATAATGCATTTTTTCCATGTAATCTGATTCAATTTACACCCCACAAAATGTGAATTCAGTTTTTGAATCCCCCCATCAGCCTGTTCTAGGATGGGGGAGTAGATCATGGGGGATCGGGGACAATAATGTGATCTCTCCCTGTGTAGATATTTATAAAGAAATAAATTATTAATAACTTAATTTTTTTATCGTTTTCATTTTTTTTAAGGTTCGCTCAGCACTTCTGTAATCCAAGAATTAGAACTTTACTCACAAATCTTCATATTATAGAAAATACATCAATGACTTTATACGTCATCCTTTTTGCTCTTGGGATTATCGGTAATGGATTGGTCATCTGGATTGCCGGATTCAGGATGAAGAAGACGATCAGTGCCACCTGGTTCCTCAACCTGGCCATTGCAGACTTCCTATGCTGTTTTTCTCTTATTCTGAGAATTCTAGATATCTCATTAGATGACGGTATTTCTTGCTTATTGAATATTATTCTTTTCCTTCTAAACATGAGCGCCAGTGTTCTTCTCCTGACGGCCATGAGTATTGACCGCTGTGTATGCGTCATGTGGCCATTTTGGGCTAAAATTAATAGGACACGTAAACTAGTGAGGATCAGTGCGGCCATCATCTGGGTGTTGAGTGTTCTCTGGACTGTTATTGTGTTCATGTATTATAGTCATAATTTTATGCCCTTTACAGAATGGTGTTTATTTCCATGGAGGGTTGCGCATGATTTTAAGTATGATACATATCGGACCATTCAGCTGATCCGGCAATTTATAATGTTTGTGATCCCTTTTCTCATCATCTTGATCAGTTATGTAATCATTTACTTCAAACTTAAAATCACTAAGAGATCCCAGAGATCCCAGAGGCCGTACAGGATCATCACCGCCATAATATTGTGTTTCTTTCTCTGCTGGTTCCCATATTATATCTGGCCATTGACTCCCATGTATTATGAATTAAGCTTTGAATCCTTCATTATTGATATTATTGTTGTTAATCTCGCTTGTTTTAACAGTTGTATCAATCCAATTATTTATGTATTTATGAGTCAAGACATTAAACCTGGTTTCTTTAGATCTATCCCCTCCAGGATAAATGAAGCCTTAAATGACCAACCCAATGACCTGAGCAGAGAAGGAGAGAATGATCATCATGGTTAACACTGTAAAGAAATTCCTCTTATCTACTGTGGGAGATTAATTCCATAGAACCAGTCATCACCTGCACTATTACCTGTATATTCATCATCATCCGCACTATTACCTGTATATTCATCATCATCCGCACTATTACCTGTATATTCATCATCACCCGCACTATTACCTGTATATTCATCATCACCCGCACTATTACCTGTATATTCATCATCACTCGCACTATTACCTGTATATTCATCATCACCTGCACTATTACCTGTATATTCATCATCACTTGCACTATTACCTGTATATTCATCATCATCACCCGCACTATTACTTGTATATTCATCATCACCCGCACTATTACTTGTATATTCATCATCACCCGCACTATTACCTATATATTTATCATCACCCGCACTATTACCTGTATATTCATCATCACCTGCACTATTACCTGTATGTTCATCATCACCCGCACTATTACCTGTATATACATCATCACCCGCACTATTACCTGTATATTCATCATCACTCGCACTATTACCTGTATATTCATCATCACCCGCAATATTACCTGTATATTTATCATCACCCGCACTATTACCTGTATATTCATCATCACCCGCACTATTACCTGTATATTCATCATCACCCGCACTATTACCTGTATATTCATCATCACCCGCAATATTACCTGTATATTTATCATCACCCGCAATATTACCTGTATATTTATCATCACCTGCACTATTACCTGTATATTCATCATCACTCGCACTATTACCTGTATATTCATCATCACCCGCACTATTACCTGTATATTCATCATCACCCGCAATATTACCTGTATATTTATCATCACCCGCACTATTACCTATATATTTATCATCACCTGCACTATTACCTGTATATTCATCATCACCCGCACTATTACCTGTATATTCATCATCACCCGCAATATTACCTGTATATTTATCATCACCCGCACTATTACCTATATATTTATCATCACCTGCACTATTACCTGTATATTCATCATCACTCGCACTATTACCTGTATATACATCATCACCCGCACTATTACCTGTATATACATCATCACCCGCACTATTACCTGTATATACATCATCACTCGCACTATTACCTGTATATTCATCATCACTCGCACTATTACCTGTATATTCATCATCATCACCCGCACTATTACCTGTATATTCATCATCACCCGCACTATTACCTGTATATTCATCATCACTCGCACTATTACCTGTATATTCATCATCACCCGCACTATTACCTGTATATTTATCATCACCCGCACTATTACCTGTATATTCATCATCACCTGCACTATTACCTGCATATTCATCATCACCTGCACTATTACCTGTATATTCATCATCACCCGCACTATTACCTGTATATTCATCATCACCCGCACTATTACCTGTATATTCATCATCACCCGCACTATTACCTGTATATTCATCATCACCTGCACTATTACCTGTATATTCATCATCACCCGCACTATTACCAGTATATTCATCATCACCCGCACTATTACCTGTATATTCATCATCCGCACTATTACCTGTATATTCATCATCATCCGCACTATTACCTGTATATTCATCATCACCCGCACTATTACCTGTATATTCATCATCACCCGCACTATTACCTGTATATTCATCATCACCCGCACTATTACTTGTATATTCATCATCACCCACACTATTACCTGTATATTTATCATCACCCGCACTATTACCTGTATATTCATCATCACTTGCACTATTACCTGTATATTCATCATCATCACCTGCACTATTACCTGTATATTCATTATCACCCGCACTATTACTTGTATATTCATCATCACCCACACTATTACCTGTATATTCATCATCACCCGCACTATTACCTGTATATTTATCATCACTCGCACTATTACCTGTATATTCATCATCACTCGCACTATTACCTGTATATTCATCATCACCCGCACTATTACCTGTATATTCATCATCACTTGCACTATTACCTGTATATTCATCATCATCACCTGCACTATTACCTGTATATTCATCATCACTCGCACTATTACCTGTATATTCATCATCACCCGCACTATTACCTGTATATTCATCATCACCCGCACTATTACCTGTATATTCATCATCACCCGCACTATTACCTGTATATTCATCATCACCCGCACTATTACCTGTATATTCATCATCACTCGCACTATTACCTGTATATTCATCATCACCCGCACTATTACCTGTATATTCATCATCACCTGCACTATTACCTGTATATTCATCATCACCCGCACTATTATTCATATATTCATCATCACCCGCACTATTACCTGTATATTCATCATCACCCGCACTATTACCTGTATATTCATCATCACCCGCACTATTACCTGTATATTCATCATCACTCGCACTATTACCTGTATATTCATCATCACCCGCACTATTACCTGTATATTCATCATCACCTGCACTATTACCTGTATATTCATCATCACCCGCACTATTACCTGTATATTCATCATCACTCGCACTATTACCTGTATATTCATCATCACCCGCACTATTACCTGTATATACATCATCACCCGCACTATTACCTGTATATACATCATCACTCGCACTATTACCTGTATATTCATCATCACTCGCACTATTACCTGTATATTCATCATCATCACCCGCACTATTACCTGTATATTCATCATCACCCGCACTATTACCTGTATATTCATCATCACCCGCACTATTACCTGTATATTCATCATCACCTGCACTATTACCTGTATATTCATCATCACCCGCACTATTACCTGTATATTCATCATCACCTGCACTATTACCTGTATATTCATCATCATCACCTGCACTATTACCTATATATTCATCATCACCCGCACTATTACCTATATATTCATCATCACTTGCACTATTACCTGTATATTCATCATCATCACCCGCACTATTACTTGTATATTCATCATCACCCGCACTATTACCTGTATATTTATCATCACCCGCACTATTACCTGTATATTCATCATCACCTGCACTATTACCTGTATGTTCATCATCACCCGCACTATTACCTGTATATACATCATCACCCGCACTATTACCTGTATATTCATCATCACTCGCACTATTACCTGTATATTCATCATCACCCGCAATATTACCTGTATATTTATCATCACCCGCACTATTACCTGTATATTCATCATCACCTGCACTATTACCTGTATATTCATCATCACCCGCACTATTACCTGTATATACATCATCACCCGCACTATTACCTGTATATACATCATCACTCGCACTATTACCTGTATATTCATCATCACTCGCACTATTACCTGTATATTCATCATCATCACCCGCACTATTACCTGTATATTCATCATCACCCGCACTATTACCTGTATATTCATCATCACCCGCACTATTACCTGTATATTCATCATCACCCGCACTATTACCTGTATATTTATCATCACCCGCACTATTACCTGTATGTTCATCATCACCTGCACTATTACCTGTATGTTCATCATCACCCGCACCATTACCTGTATATACATCATCACCCGCACTATTACCTGTATATTCATCATCACTCGCACTATTACCTGTATATTCATCATCACCCGCACTATTACCTGTATATTTATCATCACCCGCACTATTACCTGTATATTCATCATCACCTGCACTATTACCTGCATATTCATCATCACCTGCACTATTACCTGTATATTCATCATCACCCGCACTATTACCTGTATATTCATCATCACCCGCACTATTACCTGTATATTCATCATCACCCGCACTATTACCAGTATATTCATCATCACCCGCACTATTACCTGTATATTTATCATCCGCACTATTACCTGTATATTCATCATCATCCGCACTATTACCTGTATATTCATCATCACCCGCACTATTACCTGTATATTCATCATCACCCGCACTATTACCTGTATATTCATCATCACCCGCACTATTACTTGTATATTCATCATCACCCACACTATTACCTGTATATTCATCATCACCCGCACTATTACCTGTATATTTATCATCACCCGCACTATTACCTGTATATTCATCATCACTTGCACTATTACCTGTATATTCATCATCATCACCTGCACTATTACCTGTATATTCATTATCACCCGCACTATTACTTGTATATTCATCATCACCCACACTATTACCTGTATATTCATCATCACCCGCACTATTACCTGTATATTTATCATCACTCGCACTATTACCTGTATATTCATCATCACTCGCACTATTACCTGTATATTCATCATCACCCGCACTATTACCTGTATATTCATCATCACTTGCACTATTACCTGTATATTAATCATCATCACCTGCACTATTACCTGTATATTCATCATCACTCGCACTATTACCTGTATATTCATCATCACCCGCACTATTACCTGTATATTCATCATCACCCGCACTATTACCTGTATATTCATCATCACCCGCACTATTACCTGTATATTCATCATCACCCGCACTATTACCTGTATATTCATCATCACTCGCACTATTACCTGTATATTCATCATCACCCGCACTATTACCTGTATATTCATCATCACCTGCACTATTACCTGTATATTCATCATCACCCGCACTATTACCTGTATATTCATCATCACCCGCACTATTACCTGTATATTCATCATCCGCACTATTACCTGTATATTCATCATCATCCGCACTATTACCTGTATATTCATTATCACCCGCACTATTACCTGTATATTCATCATCACCCGCACTATTACCTGTATATTCATCATCACCCGCACTATTACCTGTATATTCATCATCATCCGCACTATTACCTGTATATTCATCATCATCCGCACTATTACCTGTATATTCATCATCACCCGCACTATTACCTGTATATTCATCATCACCTGCACTATTACCTGTATATTCATCATCACCCGCACAATTACCTGTATATTCATCATCAACCGCACTATTACCTGTATATTCATCATCACCCGCACTATTACCTGTATATTTATCATCACCCGCACTATTACCTGTATATTCATCATCACTTGCACTATTACCTGTATATTCATCATCATCACCTGCACTATTACCTGTATATTCATTATCACCCGCACTATTACTTGTATATTCATCATCACCCACACTATTACCTGTATATTCATCATCACCCGCACTATTACCTGTATATTTATCATCACTCGCACTATTACCTGTATATTCATCATCACTCGCACTATTACCTGTATATTCATCATCACCCGCACTATTACCTGTATATTCATCATCACTTGCACTATTACCTGTATATTAATCATCATCACCTGCACTATTACCTGTATATTCATCATCACTCGCACTATTACCTGTATATTCATCATCACCCGCACTATTACCTGTATATTCATCATCACCCGCACTATTACCTGTATATTCATCATCACCCGCACTATTACCTGTATATTCATCATCACCCGCACTATTACCTGTATATTCATCATCACTCGCACTATTACCTGTATATTCATCATCACCCGCACTATTACCTGTATATTCATCATCACCTGCACTATTACCTGTATATTCATCATCACCCGCACTATTACCTGTATATTCATCATCACCCGCACTATTACCTGTATATTCATCATCCGCACTATTACCTGTATATTCATCATCATCCGCACTATTACCTGTATATTCATTATCACCCGCACTATTACCTGTATATTCATCATCACCCGCACTATTACCTGTATATTCATCATCACCCGCACTATTACCTGTATATTCATCATCATCCGCACTATTACCTGTATATTCATCATCATCCGCACTATTACCTGTATATTCATCATCACCCGCACTATTACCTGTATATTCATCATCACCTGCACTATTACCTGTATATTCATCATCACCCGCACAATTACCTGTATATTCATCATCAACCGCACTATTACCTGTATATTCATCATCACCCGCACTATTACCTGTATATTCATCATCACCTGCACTATTACCTGTATATTCATCATCACCCGCACTATTACCTGTATATTCATCATCATCCGCACTATTACCTGTATATTCATCATCACTCGCACTATTACCTGTATATTCATCATCACCCACACTATTACCTGTATATTCATCATCACCCGCACTATTACCTGTATATTCATCATCACCTGCACTATTACCTGTATATTCATCATCACCTGCACTATTACCTGTATATTTGTTACGCCTAGCGCTCCGGGTCCCCGCTCCTCCCCGGAGCGCTCACGGCGTCCTTCTCCCTGCAGCTCCCCGGTCAGCGCTGACCGGGAGCGCTGCTCTGCCATGGCCGTTGGGGATGCGATTCGCACAGCGGGACGCGCCCGCTCGCGAATCGCATCCCAGGTCACTTACCCGTTCCCGTCTCCTGCGGTCATGTGCTGGCGCGCGCGGCTCCGCTCTCTAGGGCGCGCGCGCGCCAGCTCCCTGAGACTTAAAGGGCCAGTGCACCAATGATTGGTGCCTGGCCCAATTAGCTTAATTGGTTCCCACCTGTTCCCTGGCTATATCTAGTCTCCTCCCTTGCACTCCCTTGCCGGATCTTGTTGCCTTAGTGCCAGTGAAAGCGTTCCTTGTGTGTTCAATAGCCTGTGTACCAGTACCTTTGCTATCTCCCCTGACTACGAACCTTGCCGCCTGCCCCCGACCCTCTGCTACGTCCGACCTTGCTTCTGCCTACTCCCTTGTACCGCGCCTATCTTCAGCAGCCAGAGAGGTGAGCCGTTGCTAGTGGATACGACCTGGTCACTACCGCCGCAGCAAGACCATCCCGCTTTGCGGCGGGCTCTGGTGAAAACCAGTAGTGGCTTAGAACCGGTCCACTAGCACGGTCCACGCCAATCCCTCTCTGGCACAGAGGATCCACTACCTGCCAGCCGGCATCGTGACAATATTCATCATCACTTGCACTATTACCTGTATATTCATCATCACTCGCACTATTACCTGTATATTCATCATCACCCGCACTATTACCTGTATATTCATCATCACCCGCACTATTACCTGTATATTCATCATCACCTGCACTATTACCTGTATATTCATCATCACCCGCACTATTACCTGTATATTCATCATCATCACCCGCACTATTACCTGTATATTCATCATCATCACCCGCACTATTACCTGTATATTCATCATCACCCGCACTAGTACCTGTATATTCATCATCATCACCCGCACTATTACCTGTATATTCATCATCACCTGCACTATTACCTGTATATTCATCATCACCCGCACTATTACCTGTATATTCATCAACACCCGCACTATTACCTGTATATTCATCATCACCCGCACTATTACCTGTATATTCATCATCATCACCCGCACTATTACCTGTATATACATCATCACCCGCACTATTACCTGTATATTCATCATCACCCGCACTATTACCTGTATATTCATCATCACCCGCACTATTACCTGTATATTCATCATCACCCGCACTATTACCTGTATATTCATCATCATCCGCACTATTATCTGTATATTCATCATCATCCGCACTATTAACTGTATATTCATCACCCGCACTATTACCTGTATATTCATCATCACCCGCACTATTACCTGTATATTCATCATCACCCGCACTATTACCTGTATATTCATCATCATCCTCACTATTACCTGTATATTCATCATCATCCTCACTATTACCTGTATATTCATCATCATCCATTTATTCACTGCAAGATATTCTGTATATTTGTCAAAGAATAAAAATTAAAACCTAAAATATACGTCTATTTATCTATCCATCTCATATCTATCTATCTATCTATCTATCTGTCTATCTATCTATCTATCTATCTATCTATCTCATATCTATCTATCATAATATACTTGTGAATTGAGACTCTTATAAACAGTACAAGAACTTTGTACTAAGTCAAGGTTTACAAAGTGGGCGGGGCTGTGGAGGAAACTAAAAAATTTGCACGTGTGATAAATAAAAGATATAAATACAGTTAAAAAAATTGTGTTATTGTTAAACCAAGATATGTGAATAAAATGTTCTGAAATATGACTATTGTATTTTTTGTGTGTGTTTTGAAAGTGGATTCAACTGTATCCACTTTCAAAATACTCTTCTAGATTCTAATTTCAGAATGTTCTTTTTATTAACCCCTTCACAACATGGTAAATCTTGATATGTTCCAATTGTTGTTTTACCTCCTCCCCTCTTAAACCCTTGACGGTTTTCTCTTGCCCTCAACAGAGCCATATTAGGGCTTATTTATTGCAGTACAAGATGTATTTTTTTATTATCACTCTTTTACACTATATACTATAATGTAATGTTTTATACTATAATGTAATGTTTTATACTCTAATGTAATGCAAAAACAAAAAAAAATATTTGGGGAGTAAAATAAAACAAATTTTGTTTGAGAATAATTTTCTTGGAGTTCACTGTTTGGGTCGGTGCGATTACAACAATACTTTTAACTTACATACTTTACACCTTAAAAACCTGCTGACATGTCTACCTCAAATTGCTTCTCAAAAAGGACACTTACTGGTAGCTGGTTACTGATACAAGAGCAGGTTAGGCTCCTATTCCCATTATGATGCAGGTCAGTCACAATACTATATAAGGGGAGGTCTCACAGGAGCAAAATACTGATGAACAACCACTCACACCCTACTATTCATGAGGGGGGTGGTAGCTGCTTAGTATTATAGTTGCACACAGATAAGGAATACACAGGGTGCCAGTTACATGATAGTGTGTAGTGCACCATGCTGGCCTACAACCTATTAGTGACCCCCATACTATTCCATCACGCAGGTTGCCCAGCATCTTTTATGTGCCCCCCACAATGCACTGGCACCCCGGGCTCCCTCATCATCACACAAAAAAAGAGTTAATGATGCAATGGCGCCTCAGTATGTTCCAGGAGCCAAAAACATGTCTGCAGATGTGCCCACGCCTACTCCTAGTGTTGAAGAGGTTTGGTCTACCCAACGGGCACCAACCAAAGTGCCTAGGCCTACTCCTGCTGAGGAGGATCTTTGGCCGGCCCAACAGGCACCGACGATTTGTCCCCCAGTGGCGCAAGCTGCTGCGGTCCAGATGGTCACTGTGAGTCCCACCATCACCCATTCAAACGTTTCTTAAAGTTTTTTCTGGTCGTGAAGTAACACTGTTGTTTTACGTTTTTCTTGCAATGTTTAAGTAACTGTACCTGGCATTTATGCCATGAACTATGCCTGCAACCATATTATTAAGCATGTGCCTGGCTTCGGCCGTGAATTCATTAAAAAAATTACAGTGCCATGAACTTTAAATCACAGGGCAAAATGATGAAGTGAATAGTGCTTAATAATGGGTCAAATCTGTACAGAATGTATATATATATATATATATATATATATATATATATATATATAAAAAAAGAAGTAAAGTCAGTCATATGTATAATAGTCAGAAATGTCTATGTTTCAAATTGGGTACAGAAAATGGGTTGACGTACAGTATAAAAATAAATGTCTTCAGTCAGGACTGTTACCATAAAATCCGTATGTATATACTCAGTCCATGTCGGAACTTATTGTTTTTCCTGTCCACTGCACACAGGGTTCTCTTATGGCCAGAGAGAGCACCTGGAGAGTGTAAGTAACACGTAAGGTGGAAAATTATTGTATTGTATTATTGTATTGTATCTAACATATTATCAGTATACTCAATGATACTGTCGAAATTGATTAAATTATTCTGACTGCTGATCAATATATTAATATTTATATTTGCTAATGCTACAAAAACAAATTTGTTACCCACCCTTAACCTATATACCAGCTTGCTATCTGCTCAAAGACCTGGACAAGTTTTATCTTCAATGCCCTTGCTGATGGAAGGAGGTTTTCTGTCAAAATCTCACGATGCATGGCCCCATCCATTCTTTCCTTTACACGGATCAGTTGTCCAAAGCACAACTGAAAGAAAAACAGCCCCAAAAAATTATGTCCCCCCCCCCATCCTCAAAGCTTCACAGTAGGTGTGGTGTTCTTTGAATGTAACTCAGCATTCTTTCTCCTCCAAACATGACGAGTTGAGTTTTTACCAAAAAGTTCTACTTTGGTTTCATCTGACCATATGACATTCTCCCAATACTTTTCTGGATCATCCAAATGCTCTCTAGCAAACTTCAGACAGGCCCGGACATGTACTGGCCGGACCCCAAAGATAAAAATCTAAGGGGGTCAGATCGGGAGACCTTGGGGGCCATTCATCTGGCCCACGACGACCAATCCACTTTCTAGGAAACTGTTAATCTAGGAATGCTCGGACCTGACACCCATAATCTGGTGGTGCACCATCTTGCTGGAAAAACTCAGGGAACGTGCCAGCTTCAGTGTATAAAGAGGGAAACACATCATCATGAAGCAATTTCACATATCAAGCGGCCTTGAGGTTTCCAATTATGAAAAATGGCCCCCTTAGACTTTTATCTTTGGGGTCATCTGAAGGCAATTGTCTATGCTGTGAAGATATGAAACTACGGATACTGGAAGCCTGTGCTAGCATTTCTCCTGCGGTGTTGCTATCAGTGTGTGAAGAGTGGGAGAAGAGGGTTGCATTGACAATCCAACACAATGGGCAGCACATAGAACACATTTTATAAGTGGTCAGAAACTTGTAAATAACTCATGAAAGAATAGAGTTACTTTAAAACCAAGTACATCATTGTTTTTCTTGTGAAATTCCCAATAGGTTTGATGTGTCACATGACCCTCTTCCTATTGAAAAAACAAAAGTTGGATTCAAAATGGCCAACTTCAAAATGGCCGCCATGGTCACCACCCATCTTGAAAAGTTTCCCCCCTCACATATACTAATGTGCCACAAACAGGAAGTTAATATCACCAACCATTCCCATTTTATTAAGGTGTATCCATATAAATGGCCCACCCTGTATAATATACTCTTTTATATTAATGGTAGTTGTATTCCCATGTATGTTGATTAATAAACTCACAATATTATTAGCCATCCATAATAGTTGTCACTGACATTACGCAACCTGTACTTCATGGACAGTTAGTATATTAAGAGAAAAAAAAAATAACACCCTACGTGAGGCAATCTAAATAGTTCCTAATTCCTATACTACCAATGAGTTCAAAATTCTCCACCCTCATCAACAAATGGAAGGCTAATAAGGCTACGTGATCACTGGATTTCAATGATTTTGCTAAATAAGCGCAGAAGGTAAAACCTTCATTTGGACTCACTGCTTGAAGCTGGTGAATCTACCGATCCTCTTCCCGCAAGAGTTTCTGATTTTAATTACTCCACCTGGGTCCCAGTTTACATTGGGATGTGCCCGAAAACTTCAAGTCCAAGGGATTATCAGCCTGTGTTTATCTCGTAACTCTCGATAAAGGGGATCTGAGTATTTATTGTGCTGATGTGTTTTGAGATCCACCTGCGTAGGAGTCTTTCCTACATATAACTTAGGACAGTTACATTGCGCTGCATATACTACTCCCATGGTCTGACAGGTAATAAAATATTTTATCTTATACACCCATGTGTCCGTTGGGTTCCTAAATTCTTTTGTGTGTGGCAAGTAGCGGCAAAAGCTACAGTGACCACATGGATGGAAGCCTTGGATTGTAGAGTTAAAGAGGTACTCCGGTGCCCAAGCACTCTGAACATTTTGTTCAGAAGGCTCGGAGCTGGAGACGTGATCATGGCATCTTTTTTTTCTTTTTTTTAAAGCCGAGGAACGTGCTCTCGATTCACCCAAAGTGCAAGAAAAAGTGCAAACTTGTTACACTAAAAAAAACGTGCACAAAGGATGCGGTCTATCGCAAGCCCTTCTCCGATAGGAGAGAGGCCCCCCAACAAACCTTACCCTTCGCCTCCGGACCAAAAGGTACCTGCGAGGTTCCAGGTTCGATCTATAAAAATTTCTCTGATCCTAGCCAGAAGGCCAGGAATCAAAAGGTGAGTGCCACAAGGTGAAGAGGTTATGGTGCCCGTGCTTCCACTCAGTGAGCCAATACTCCCAGTGAGTTTCGGCACCTCGGGGTCACCACTCCCCGAGGCACAAAAGTACCTCGGCTCTAGACCCTCTCAGCGAAACCCTGAGGGAACAGGTCACATCAGGGCAGCCGTCGAGCTGATTCCTCAGAACCAGCCCCGGAAAGCCCTGGTACACCTGCATCCTCCATGCAGCACCCATCCCCACCAGCCCCATACCGGCGTAGTTTGCGACCGGCATGAAAACTGATAAGAAGAAATACTACACTTGATCTTATCCAAAAGGCCGAGAAGCGACCGCCTCCACAACGCCTCCATTCATGTCTATGAGAGGGATCATGATCACGACGGATGTCATGATCACGTCTCCAAATCTGAGCCTTCTGAACAAAATGTTCAGAGCGCTTGGGCACCGGATTTCCCCTTTAATTTAACTTCAATAGAAATGCATTTTACATCCAATGGCTGTCCGGGCATGCTGGGAACTGAAGTTTTGCAACAGTTGGAGGCATACTGGTTGGAAAACACTGCTCTAACTGCTGTCAAAAAACATCTCAGGCAAGATGGCTGCCCCCCCATCATCATGCAGAATTATGGGCATAACATGCAGAATTATGGGCGGAACATAATAAGAAAAATAAACTGTAAAAAAAATAAAAATTAATACAAGAATATTAATCATTAACTGTTTTTTATTTGTAAAAGAGAACAAATCTAAACAAAAACAAAAAAACAAGAACAAAGAAATATTAAACGATACATTCACATTAAAGTCCCATTCCTTTATCTCTATGTGAACCTTCAGTATCTCACATCTAATCGACCGATATGTCTTGTGTCACATGATAAACCGCCATGAGGATACAGCCCCATGAGACCCTCACAGTATAACAGAGCGAGCTGGGATATAGTCATTCTCTGGATGATTGTAAGTGAAGCAAAGAATATTAGAGATCCATAAAACTAAAGAAAACTTAAGGTAAGTGTTTAATACATTTCTAAATTTCTAATTAAATAAAATTAAAAGTATAAATCAAGTGATATATATAGAAATTGTCTGACTCCTCAGGATATACAACAAGGATAATAACACACTTTGCAATACAATAAAATTAATTTATTAACCTCTAAAATGCATTTAGGATGGTACTTATTGGCAGATCTCCTGAAAAAAAATCTACATTTAATGTAAACATTTAATGTAAATATATATATGAATGTACATGTATTCTTGCTGAATATCAAAAATAAAAACAAAAAACAAGAAAAAATAAAATATGTGAACAAATGTTCACATATGAAATATATATGAATGTACAGGCGCATGTATTCTTGCTGACTATCATAACTAAAAAAATGTACATATTTTTTATATATGTAAATTTTTTGGTATTCTTGCAGTATGCTTGCAAAAAAAAAAAAAAAAAATATATATATATATATATATATATATATATATATATATCTTGATTATTTTTTTGGGAGCAAGCATACTGCAAGAATACCAAAAAATTTACATATTTAAAGTATATATATATATATATATATATATATATATATATATATATATATACATATATATATATATTTATATATCATTTTTTTTTTTTTTTTTTTTATATGTACATTTTTTTTTGTTGTTGTTGGAGATCTGGTCATAAGTACCATCCTGAATGTGGGCTATTCCGGGCTATTCCGGGACTGGGGACGTGACATCACGCCATGCCCCCTCCCTTCATGTTTATGGGAGGGGGCGTGGCGTCCATCACGCCCCCTCCCATAGACATGAAGGGAGGGGGCGTGGAGTGACATCACATCCCCAGTGAAGATCGTGGGGGGTCAAAGCAGCAGCCCCCCGTGATCAGACATCTTATCCCCTATCCTTTGGATAGGGGATAAAATGTTTTTGCCTGGAATACCCCTTTAATAATGTTTCCCATTAGAGAGCAATGACAAAGAACATCTCTTCCTTTGAAGGCCCCAGCACTACCATGTATTACAAAGACAGTCCATTGAATATTTTCGAAGCTTGCAGAATTTTTTCACCGAAAATCTACATACGGTACTATAAAGACAATAGGGCTTCAAAGAGAGGATAAGATATAGTCCTATAACCCTTTGTCAAAATGTATCACAATGTGGCCTTAGGTTTTTGCTCCTTGTTTTCCATGCATATCTTTGTTGTTTTCTATGAAGCTATAAACTCTTCACGTGCCTAACTTCTAATCTATTTATTTTAAGGTCATCGTACGAAGACTACGAGAGTCTTAACGAGACTTATTTTTATATCAGTTATGAAGAAGAAACGTTTTTGAGGAAGATGTCAGTGACTTTATACAGCATAATTTTTGCTCTTGGGATTATCGGTAATGGATTGGTCATCTGGATTGCCGGATTCAGGATGAAGAAGACGATCAGTGCTGTGTGGTTCCTCAACCTGGCCATTGCAGACTTCCTATGCTGTGCTTCTCTTTCTCTACGAATTGCAGAGTTGGTTTCCCATTGGGAAAACTCACGACATTTTTGCACATTGAGCATTTTTTTTTTCCTTCTTAACATGAGCGCCAGTGTTCTTCTCCTGACGGCCATGAGTATTGACCGCTGTGTATCCGTCATGTGGCCATTTTGGGCTAAAATTCATAGGACATGTAAACTAGTGCGGATCAGTGCGGCCATCATCTGGGTGTTGAGTTTCCTCTTGACTTGTATATTGTATTACACCTATGAAAGCCATTTGAATGATTTGTCTGAATGGTGTGTTCTCTTTTTTTCTTATTCCTTATATTTCTGTGACAGAAAACAGGCCATTCAGCTGATCCGGTTATTTATAATGTTTGTGATCCCTTTTCTCATCATCTTGATCAGTTATTACGTCATTTTAATCAAACTTAGAAAAAGTAAGAGATCCCGGAGATCCCAGAGGCCGTACAGGATCATCACCGCCATAATATTATGTTTCTTTATCTGCTGGTGCCCATATTATATCTGGCCACTGACACTTATGTATAGTGGAAAAACTTTTATATTGCATACAGTATATATTATTATTGTTAATCTCGCTTGCTTTAACAGTTGCATTAATCCAATCATTTATGTATTAATGGGCCAAGACTTTAAACATAGTTTCTTTAGATCTATCCCCTCCAGGCTTGAAAGAGCCTTAAGTGACCAACCCAATGACCTGTGCAGAGAAAGCGAGGGTTGTCAACATGTTTTCACTAAATATGTTTAAAATATTAAATGGCCCCTAAAAACTGATCCCCCCTAAAAAAAAGTCTGATCGCAGGGAGATCTGACCTTTGGAACCTGGCTTTTCCTGCTAAATTGGTTGGTGGATGGGCATACGCTCCATTTAGTGTCTAGAGTAGGAGCAAATCCCCATAGCAAACCTATCCTGCTCTGAACAGTTCCTGATATGGACAGAGGTGTCAGCAGAGAGCACTGTGGTCAAACTCAACTTCCTCTGGAGCATACAGCAGCTGATAAGTACTGGGAGGATTAAGATTTTTTAATCAAAGTAATTTACAAATATGCTTAACTTTCTGGAAAAAAATGTGAAAAAAAATAAAATAAATAGTTTTCCACTGGAGTACACCTTTAAATCCTTAAAATTGAGTTTTTATTATAAAAACTGTTTATGTTGGAATATATATATATATATATATATATATATATATATATATATATAGATATATATATACAAAACAAAAAAGCAAAGAACAAAACAAAAAGAGCCATTTTTTAGATTATATATATATATATATATATATATATATATATAAAAATGTTAAACTTTTTTTTGTTTTGTTTTTTGCTTTTTTTGTTTAGTTTTTTATCTATTTATTACGAATCCATTTCCAGCATTGTTCTGTTTGCTGTGTTGGCAGGGGCAAAGTCAGAAGAGTCATCTCATTATCACCAGTATCACATTGGGGTTTTATGAGATCACTATAAAATAAAATTATGAGCAATGTTCACAAATCTTTTTGTGAGCCTCATTTCAAATGTAAATATGATAAATATATTAAATAAATACATAAATATCTGCTATGCCTATTAATGTTTATCAATCATCACTATTGAAGGAAAACTGTCAGCTTTCTCCCCCAGCACTAACCAGTGGTACTGGCTGGTAGTGCGGGGGACGCTGATCAGTCTGATGCTTACCGTGCCTGGATCTGCTGCGCCGTTCGGCCCTAAACTTCTATTTTCGGGATATTCTAATGAGATGCTAACTGGCACCGGCCGGGCTAACTGGCACTCTGACGTCAGTGCCGCTGGCCGCAGCGCTGCCAAGCTCATCAATATTCCTCCCCTCTCTTCATTACAGAGCGGGGAGAAGATGGAGAGGCAGAGGGAGGGGAGGAATAGTGATGAGCTGGGCGGCGCTGCGGCAGGCGACACTGACGTTAGAGTGCCAGTTAGCCCTTCATTAGCATATCCCCAAAATAAAAGATTAGGGCCGAACGGTGTGGTGGATCCAGGGACGGTAAGCATCAAACTGATCCGTGTCCCCCGCACTACCAGCCAGCACCGCTGGTTAGTGCGGGGGGAGAAATCTGAAAGTTTTCCTTTAAATATCTATCTTATATCTATCTATATATCTAAGTTTAGATCGGCTAGAACTCAAACTTTGGGCGGGTTGGTTTGGCAGAACCTGCTAAAACAGCATCAGTCACATGACAAAAAGGAAAAAAAGAAAGGATCACATGACCTCAAGGAATTGCAAAATGTCTTTCAAACAGCTTTCCCAGCTAATCAGGAGGCAGTAAAGGAGTGACTTCAAAGCCACTATAAAAGCCTAGTTACATAACTTTGGCATCATTTTACAAATAGCAGGTGTTAGGTGAAGATCTCTGTGAGGGACACTGAGCAGTGACCAACCAGAAGTAGGACCAAAAATCTATATTAACTGTAGCAAAGCAGCAGCCATTTCTTCTTCACTTTTCAGGTAAAAGTGAAAAGGGATAATTTTGGACCACTTGGAAAAAAAACATTGTTTCTTCTGATACATCTGTGTTCTATATAAACACTGAAAGGCATCACACTCTGAAAAGGGATCGTTTTTGGACATTAGTTTTAAAAAGCATAAAAAAATCCGATAGTGCAGTGTTTTTATTCAGCCTGTTAGTTAACACTGGGTACCTTCTATTTGCCCATAGCCATACATGTTGCTGGAACGGTAACCTAGGTGACCTGACAGTGTTACACAGGCTTTTAGGTCTCCTAGACAGTGTTATACACATGTTTTTGGCTATTGGTAAAGTACAGGTTCAGAGAATACTATTTCAGTCAGAATTGAAAGTTTTTGTCTGAGTTTGGCAAACCGGCGGAACCAAATTTTTGAAAAGTTCTCAGACAATAAGGTTTCAACCCTTATACCCTTCGCACACCTTTGCAAAGAGCAGTGTGTTAACAGAGGCAGTTTATAAGAGCAGAACTGCAAACAAGGGAAAAAATATCCAAAAAGCGCTGATAAAATGTTACTAAATTGGTGGAGAGGGAGAACAGACCTACTTAGCCGTCATGCCCCCTCCCATAGACTTGCATTGAGGGGGCGGGGCGTGACGTCACACGGGGGCGGAGTCGTGAAGTCACAATCTCATGTCACCGTGGTCGGGAGCCGAAGCCTCCAGCATTTCCGGAAGCCACAACAGGTGGGTGCTGCAGCCGAGATCCCGGGGGTCCCCAGCGCCGGGACCCCCGCAATCTGACATCTTATCCTCTATCCTTTTGATAGGGGATAAGATGTCTAGGGGCGGAGTACCCCTTTAAAGTCACTGATGAAAGTTATGTGATAGGGGAACTCGACCTACCTTTGTGGCCTCTCAAAAAGCAGAAAATTAAGACTTATGCATATATAGATTTATTCATATATAGTTTGTTGAACACCGGACATCACCTCTTATTGCTCCCCAGTAAACACTGACTCCTGCTGGAGATGCCTAGAAAGTAGGGATCCATTCTTCCACATCTGGTGGTCCTGCCCCCTTGCTCAAGAGTCGTGAAAGGATATTTTCCAAAGAAGACATTCTTATGCCAATCTTCTGTCCCTTGCTCACCTGATATAGCCTTTCTCTCTGTTTCCTCTAACTTTCGAATCCCTCCTCTATTCATTCACCTTCCGACAGCTGCCAGACTACCATTACCTAAACATTGTCTCCCCCCCCCCCCCACAGCTCCTTGAGGTGCAGCACTGGATTGCCAAGGTAGATCAGATATACCGACTGGAAGAAATCTCACACTGGGAATTGCGCTTCCTTCCTAAGGATCTGACAGCCATGGAGGAGGTTCAGGAAATTAACTTGATAGTAATACAGTGACCCCCCGACCTACGATGGCCCCGACATACGATCATTTCAGCATACAATCACTCTCAGAGGCCATCGCATGTTGAAGGCAGCATCAACATACAATGCTTTTGTATGTCGGGGCCATCGCATAAACGGCTATCCGGCAGCGCAGACTGCTTCAGCTGTCACCGGATAGCTGTTTATGGCGCCCCATGTGCTCCGGTGATGATCACTTACCTGTCCTCAGGGCTCCGTAGTGTACTCCTCGGGATCCCCTGCATCGCCGGCGCTCTCCTTCGTTGTCATCACGTCGCCGCGCACGCCGTCCCGTCATCCAATAGGAGCGGCGTGCGTAGCGACGTGATGGTGGCGACGGAGAGCGACGTTCCCAGGCAGCAGAGACCTTCCCGGAGCATCGGGGACACCCCGGGAAGCGATGGAGGGCGACATCCAGGGCAGCGGTGACGGTCCGGAGCGGCAGGGACACGTGAGTATAACCTCCAACACCAGTGGTCTCCAACCTGCGGAGCTCCATATGTTGCAAAACTACAACTCCCAGCATGCTCGGACAGCCGTTGGCTGTCCGGGCATGCTGGGAGTTGTAGTTTTGCAACATCTGGAGGTCCGCAGGTTGGAGGCCACTGTCCTATACTTTACATTGCACGGATCCCTCAACATACGATGGTTTCAACAATCGATGGTTAATTTGGAACGGATTACCATCGTATGTTGAGGGACCACTGTATATGTTTATCATTACTCTCCCCTATCTTGCGACATCTTAGTACACACATCTCATATCTACTATCTAAGTAGACACTAATAAAGCTCCACTTACCCCTAGATTCACCATTACCTATTGTTACCTACTGTTACCGAATGTTTTGGTTCCGTTTTCCCCCATATTTTCCCTCCCACCCTACTCTTCATTGAGGATCATTCTACAGCTCTCATTCCAATCCAATAAAAAAATTAAAATAAAATAAAAAATGTATACAGTTTATTTTAATAGAATGTAGCCAGGGAATGTTGGCCAAGGACCCAAAAAGGACTGCTACCAACCCCCTTTTTTTTCCTTTTGTCAAAGTATCTAAATGTAAAGCACAGACAGTAAACTGAATATTTTCGGTAGCCTTGGAAAGTTTGTCCACAACTCTGAATCATAGAGGGAAATATATGAGATGATAGACGGAAACGGTACAATTCAATGTAGAAATTCAATGTAACTCGTTAGTCAATGGGATCCATCAAGAGCTTGTGGTTTCCGTCATGAAACAAATTAAGTACCGCACTGTGGTTTCCTTTAATAGCCACAACACAGATGTGCACAGATATTTAAATAAGGTTGCACAATAACACAGATATGATACCTCTCCTTAAATTGAAGAAATTAAAACTCAAAAGCATGGTGTTCCGAATGGTCATCAAGCTCCACACACTCATAGTACTTACTACTGTAGGTCTCTTTGACCCCCCACACTGTAGATGCAGTCATAAAGTAGGAGGCAGGGTGTCGGATGCCAGGTTTAGCCAAAACATGTAAGTGTAATTGGTGTCCCAGTACAGCACTTTTAGCTGCAATTCATAAGTGTAGTCAGGTTGAAAAGTTTTATAGTTCTAGAGTTCTATAGTGTGCAGAGGGTTAATTTTTCGAAACCTGTCTTACACTGCATTGCATTGCTTGTAACTGAACCAGAATCTAGTCGCATGTTGAACTCCCAGCCAATAGATGCTGGAGCCAGTCCCAACTCCACCCCACTAGTCTGAAAAAAAAGGATGCCTCTTGTTCTTTTTCTAGTTAGCTCCATTGGCCATAGACCTCCTGTCCTATTTTATAAGGAGACCAAAAGTCTAAAGAGCCTAGGTACTGCTACTGTCAGTCATTTCTCCTACAGATTGGCCACATACGTTGTTACTAGTCCTGTCTGCAAGCAAGTGGTTTTCCAGAGCCGGCTGATAAGATATATCTGAATTTCTGCACTTCTTTAAAAGGTTCAGCATTTACTGGATCTTATAATAGGCCTCTGGTCGGACCAGTGCCAGCCTGTCCATCATGTCAGGGAGACTTCTTCTCGATACACTTCTCCAAGTCTCATGTCACAGTTTGTCACAAAAATGGAGGAAGATATTTAGTCTGCATTTCTGGCACAATCATCTACAGTGAAATCCTAGCTGAGCATTTTTGTTAATTTCTACATTAAAGGGGTACTCTGCTGCTCAGTGTTTGGAACAAACTGTTCCGAGCGCTGGAAACGGTGCCAGCAGCTCGTGATACCATAGCCCCACCCCCTCATGACATCACGCCCGGCCCCCTCAATGCAACTCTATGGGATGGGGTGTGGTGGCTGTAACATGCCCTCCCATAGACTTGCATTGAGGGGGTGGGGTGTGATGTCATGAGGGGGTGGGGCTATGACATCACAAGCTCCTGGCGTCAGCTCCAGTGTTTGGACTCAGTTTGTTCAAAACGCTGAGCAGCGGAGTACCCCTTTAAACTTGTGGTGAACCAAGGAACCTCAACATCAGTTTACATCTGCATCAGATATATTCACTTACTCGTGCTGAAGCATAAAAGGTTTATTGGTGCAATAGCATGTATGTATTATGTGCCTTAAAGGGATATTCCAGGATTTTTTCTATTTGGCTGTGCTACAGAGGCTGTAAAGTTAGTGTAGTTCATAATATGGTGTCTGTACCTGTGTTTGATGGCTGGTCTTGCAGTAATTATGTGATATTTACCTAGATGTTTATTTTTAACAGCATACAAAATGGTTGCAGTGCAGCCTGAGACATTACATCACTAGTCAGGCGTTGAAAGGAAGCTTGTCTGTGCTCCAATGGGTGGAGCGACAGCTGGGTGGTGTGGGGATCATTTTCCACAGTGCTGAAGGGAATTGTAGCTCAGGGGTGCTGCAAAGGGTGGGGGGCTGGTGTACGGGAGGGAGAAAAGTTAACTCCAACTTACAAACAAGGGATCCTGGGACTGGTAGTTATAGGGGGGAACTCCGACAGGAAATAGCCATTTCACACAAAAAAAGCAGCAGTGTTATAGTGGACTCACAACATAGCCATTTAGCTACAAGATCAGCACAGATCCTTCCTAAGCATGTCTATTACTGTCTGGCAGGTAAGTACTAAAGTCACCTTATGGTTGATAACCCCTTGAAGGATGGACATTTTTCTCCCTGCCAAAATCTTTGAGAAAGCCCTCGGGCCTGCAACAGAGAGTTAGCATGTCCGAACAGAAACACCAAAGATCATATTTAGAAACTGTTTTGCACCATTTATTCTGATTGGTTTCTATTTTCTGTTTTGCCGTATACTCTGTGCAAGTAGGATTTTGTGATCATTGCACATCATATTTAGGCCATATAGATTGTCTTTGCATTGGGGATATTTTGTATATTATTTTGAGGTTGCAATAGTGGTATAGTTCCAAGCCATAGCCAATTTCAGCACCCAGCATAACTGAGCATATTACATATCCCGGAAAAAACACCAGTTGATAATAAATATAAGATAATAAAATCAATATCTTTATTAGTACAAAAAATGATATTACATATATAATAGGTGCTCAGATAAAAGCACAGACTGACAAAAGCTAGGAGAGATACACTGGATAATTCAGTAATCAAGGTATATATACCCACCTATGTAAACATGGCAGTATAAGGATGTGCAAAAACTCCCACAAAAGGAAAAATACAATACTATAAATAGTGTAGCAACAGTAATCACACTCTAGTATGAGCTTGTTGTAAACATATCACACATAAAACAGAAAATCAGGTCAGGTCAGGAAAAATTCTATAGCCATAATAGGCTCCGACCCCCTGACATCACATATACTGATAAACCGCATAAACTACATCAAACAGTTGCTACCACTTACCCATGTTATATGAAACAGTGCTCTCCTAACACCCCGAGCGCACTCTCGCTCCTTCCTCAGGGGCCCCAACTGTAGGAGTAATTATTAGAAAATGGAAGACATACAACACCACTGATAATTTCCCTCGATCTGGGGCTCCACACAAGATCTCACCCCGTGGTGTCAAAATGATCACAAGAACGGTGAGCAAAAATCCCAGAACTACATGGGGGGACCTAGTGAATGACCTGCAGAGAGCAGGGACCAAAGTAACAAAGGCTACCATCAGTAACATACTAGGCCACCAGGGACTCAAATCATGCAGTGCCAGATGTGTCCCCCTGCTTAAGCCAGTACATGTCCAGATGAAGTTTGCTAGAGAGCATTTGGAGGATCCAGAAGAGTATTGGGAGAATGTCATATGGTCAGATGAAACCAAATTAGAACATTTTGGTAAAAACTCAACTCGTCGTGTTTGGAGGAGAACGAATGCATCCAAAGAACACCATACCTACTGTGAAGCATGGGGGTGGAAACATCATGCTTTGGGGATGTTCTTCTGCAAAGGGACCAGGACAACTGATTGGTGTAAAGGAAAGAATGAATGGGGCCATGTATCGTGAGATTTTGAGTGAAAACCTCCTTCCATCAGCAAGGGCATTGAAGATGAAACATGGCTGGGTCTTTTAGCATGACAATGATCCCAAACACATTGCCTGGACAACGAAGGAGTTACTTAATAAGAAGCATTTTGAGGTCCTGGAGTGGCCTAACCAGTCTCCAGATCTCAACCCCATAGAAAACTTTTGGAGGAAGTTGTGTTGCCCAGCGACAGTCACACAACATCACTGCTCTAGAGGAGATCTGCATGGAGGAATGAGCCAAAATACCAGCAAAAGTGTGTGAAAACCTAGTGAAGACTTACAGAAAATTTTGGACCTCTGTCATTGAAAACAAAGGGTATATAACAAAGTACTGAGATGAACTTTTGTTATTGACCAAATACTTATTTTCCACCATAATATGCAAATAAATTCTTTAAAAATCAGACAATGTGATTGGCCTCTCTCATCAAGTGGGAGAACTTGCATAATTGGTGGATGACTAAATACTTTTTTTGCCCCACTGTATATTCAGACTGCCTGAAATAAAAATATACTTTTACTTACTTAATACACTCCCCTGATGTCTCCAGTATTGCTGTTCCTTTCCTGAGTGCAATCCTCTTCCTGGTGCTGATACTCAGCTAATGGTTGGCTGCGGCGGTGTTCCATCACATTGATCCCTCGTAGTTTGGGGATCAAATGCCTTCTCAGAAAGGTGTCCTCTGACAGTCAGTTTCCTGGAGCCAGCCATAGCTATAGACGTGACATCACAGCTCAGCTCAGACACAGTGGTGTTCTACCTCAGTCAGTAATTGCCGAGCGGCACTGTCACTCCCCAGTATTACTGGATGCGATTGGGGCTCTCCAATACCGGAGCTACAAGGGACCGGAGGAAGATGAGATAAAGTGTTTGTTATTTTATTAGGGGGACCTGGGCCTGGGGACAACATAATCATGGACCCCATCTATCAGACATTCATTGAAGGGAACCAATCATCAGATTTTTAAACAGTTTGAAACTGCCCTCTGCCGGTCCCGTGGGCGGGGAACTATACTTACCTTGTTTCACTGCTCCTGCCATAGTAACGTAGTAATGGGGTGATTGACGGCCCCCGTCATCACTCTGCTTCCTAAGCAGACAGAGCAAAGCTGATCAATCAAACCAAGGGGGCGTTGCTACGGCCGGAGCAGTGGGACTAGGTAAGTATAGCTTCCCACCCAGGGGAGAGTTTCAAGCTTCATATCCTCACTATCCTTGCAGGCAGGAACATTCCCTGGTGATGGTGCGGATGAAGATTTTACCATATATAACGCATTGCCAAGCATTATAGGTGGTAACATTTAAATCTTTTTTTTTTTTTTTTTGTGTTTATTCCTTTTAAATTATGTAGTTTCTTTCATCCCATGGGTATCAACCGTTTTAGTATCTGAGCATCTAATCTCTCAATAAGTCACGCCAACACAGATAGTGATGTTCCGTCATGAAGATACAATCCCATGAGAGACTTAAAACTGAACAAACAGAAGAGAACAGTATTCAGTCATTCTTTGACATTATAATGCCAGATTTACATGAGAGAGAATAAGTTTTACCCGATTCTAAAAAAAAAAAAGGTAAGATAGAATTCTGCTTCTTTTTTATTTTTTTGTATATAAGTAATTTTAACCAGTTGTCTAGATTTAGAAAAACATGTGTCCTCCTCCCTCCCCCCCCCCCCCCATACCAAGAAAAATGCTGCATCTGTCCATGTGTTGTGTGTCTGGTACTGAAGCCAAAGGGAATGGAGCTGAGCCGCAATACCACACACGATCTGTGGGCAGGTGTAGTGCTGTTACTGATAAAGGATGAATGTGATTATACACATAGAATGGAAGCTTCGGGTAACAGGAGCTGGCACAATGGCTACCTCAAGGTTGACCAATTTCTCTGGATCTGCCCATTTGGTTCGTGTAGGGTTGGAGACACCTCTGTTCGTGTCAGGGACTGTCCAAAGCAAGAGAGGTTCGCTATGAGTATTTGCTACAGGGTAGTTCCTGACACGGACAGAGGTGGAAGCAAAGAGCACTGCCGTCAGACTGGAAAGAACTACACAACTTTCCCCAGGGTACATAGCAACTATGTACTGAAAGGCTTCACTTAAAAATGTTGTCATTTACAAATCTGCATAGCTTTCTGCCACCAGTTAAGTTTAAAAAAAATTTGGGAGTACCCCTTTAAAGCTATTCGATTTTTTTTTGTATTAATTTTGATGGTGCCAGTCAGCAATCTAATGTCTATGGGATATATAACAACATCCATCACAGGAACAAAAATCTAGCAGGTTGAATTTTAGCCTTGGTCCTTATTCCTCAGGTTCTAGGGAAAGGATGTGAGGTGTACACCATAGGTAATATTGCATTGCATTTAAAGGGGTACTCCAGCGCTAAGACATCTTATCCCCTATCCAAAGGATAGGGAATAAGATGCCTGATCGAGGGGGGTCCCGCTGATGGGGACCCCCGTGATCTTTCACGCAGCACCCCGTTACCATCAGCCCCTGGAGCATGTTCGCTCCCGATCTGATGACTGCCGATCACGGGGCCGGAGTATCGTGACATCATGGCTCTGCCCTCATGTGACGTCACGCTCCGCCCCCTCAATGCAAGCCTATGGGAGGGGGCGTGACAGCTGTCACGCCCCCTCCCATAGGCTTGCATTGAGGTGGCGGAGCGTGACGTCACACGGGGGCAGAGCCCCCAGGAGAAACGTAAGACCAATCATCAAGTATTACCAAAATTTTAACTGGACCATCTGTATTGTATCTGGCTTGAATTTATAGCATATCATTGTAAGATCAAAACAGATTGGGAGTATGAAATTCATGACAAATATATAATATATTATAAATAAATAATTCTTTATGTATTCGTTTTAGGTTTTGATTTCCTAACTGGAAAACCCAACATGGAATGGAATAATGACACTTCTCAAAACAAGACAGACTATTATGGGTAATATTATTTAACAGAAATAAAGATATCACTTGAAGATATAACAATGGACAATACTTATCAGTCCTCTGATCTTATTGCCCTAAAAAGAATTCATATTGTCTAAGCTCCAAATCCCCCAAGACAGGACAAGTCTATATAGTTGTATGCAGAAAAATATAATAAGAAAACGCAAAGTGTGAGGGTGACTGTAAGCAAAGACAAATAAGATGCAGTAGAAGAGAATCCTGTCACATGATGCATTCTTCATAGAAAATACTGATATCAGCTCTGATGTAAAAAAGTTGTAAATTATTTTGTGTAGCTTCTATGTAGGGTAGTGAAAACAGGACTCACAGGTTTCTTTTATATGGGGAAAGGAAAGGAGGACCCACCTACTTCCTCTATATAGGGGTGGTGAAAGTACGAGTCCCAGTCTTCCTCTATGTTGGGGTAGAAAAAGGAGGACCCACCTACTTCCTCTATATAGGGGTGGTGAATGTACGAGTCCCAGTGTTCCTCTATGTTGGGGTGGAAAAAGGAGGACTCACAAGCTTCCTCTATTTAAGGGTGGGGAAAATAGGACTCACAGGCTTCCTCTATGTGGGGTTGTAGAAAGGACAAGTCACAGGCTTCCTCAGGGTGGGGTCTCACAGGCTTCCTTTATGTGGGGGTGGGTGAAATAGGTCTCACAGGCTTCCTCTATGTAAGGGTAGGAAAAGTAGGACTCACAGGTTTCTTCCATGTGGGGGTGGGGAAAGTAGGACTTACAGTCTGGAGTGGAGAAATCCCAGGCTTCCTCTTTGTGGGGTCGGGACTCACAGGCTTTCTCTATTTGGGGGTGGAGAACGGACAACACATAGGCTTCTTCTATGGGGATGGGGTCTCAAAGGCTTCCATTATGTGGGGTGGGGACTCACAGGCTTCCTCTACATAGGGAAAATAGGACTCACATGCTTCCTCTATGGAAGGGTGAGAAAAGTAGGACTCACAGGATTCCTCTATGTGGGGGTGGAGAAAGGACAAGTCACAGGCTTCCTCTGTGTGGGGATGGGGACTCACAGGCTTCCTCTATTTGGGGTGGAGAAAGGCCGACTCATAGGCTTCTTTTATGTGGGGTGGGGACTCTCAGGTTTCATCTATGGGGGGTAGGGACTCAGAGGCTCTCTCTATGTCGGAGGTGGGAAAGGAGGGCTGTGAGGCTTCCTCTATGTGGGGGTGAGGAAAGGAGGACTAACAGGCTCCCTATATGTGGTGGCAGGGAAAGCAGGACTCACATATATTCTCTATGTGGGGTGGGGGAGGCAAAGACTTTCTCTTTGTGTATCAGTTCTAGCTGCAGTTCAACAGTATCAGCAGCTTGGACCCACGGCTTAAGCCAGGCATCACCAGTCGGTCCAGGCCATTCACAGCATGTAAAAGTGCTAAAAAATTGTTGCTGGTTAGCTCAGCGAGCTTATCGGGACCACCACGACAAAATTGCAGGGTTCCGGTCAGCTGAGAGCACAGACAGAGGTCTCTTACCTGGCTTCTGTCTGTGCGATCGGTGCTCCAACAGTGCCAGCATTAGCAGTGGGTCATGGCAACCGGGGTCCAACTGGTATAGAGAGTGCTCATGGGTTAAAAAAAAAAAACTCATTCACTATGGGGGAGATTTATCAAAACTGGGGCAAAGGAAAAGTTGCCCAGTTGCCCATAGCAACCAATCAGATGGCTTCTTTCATTTTGCAGAGGCCTTGATAAAAAATGAAAGAGGCGATCTGATTGGTTGCTATGGGCAACTTGGCAACTTTTCCTCTTCACAGGTTTTGATAAATCTCCCCCTCTATTTTTTATAACTTGTTTTGCAGGGATTATGTTTTGGACATAGAAGATGAGGACAACAATGAATATACTTTCACTGATCCATACGTTTATATACCCACAATGTGCATCATATGGTACAGTGTCACTTTAGTTTTGGGGGTCATCGGAAATGGTTTGGTCATCATTTTCATTGCCGGTTTCAGGGTAAAGACTGTCAACACCGTGTGGTTCCTAAACCTGGCCATCGCTGATCTCATCACTTGTTTGTCTCTTCCTTTGCGAATTTCCGAGTGGGCTTTGTTCTGGGAGATTCCTTACGATAATTTCTTGTGTAAGGCCGGTATTACTATTTTGTTCCTAAATATGTTATGCAGTGTGTATTTTATGACCATCATCCACATTGATCGATGTGTTTGTATTTTTTGGCCAATATGGACCAAACTTTACAGGACCCCTCGGTTGGCAGCCATCATTGCTTTACTTATTTGGATATTGAGTCTTCTCATAAGTATCCCTTATGTGGTGTTTAACCATGCCTTTGAGGATGTAACTGAGTGCTATCCAAAATATTCCAGATCTAACGAAAATCATACGTTAAAAAAACGGAAAGCCATGTTCATAACCAAAAATATCACCATGTTTGCCTTCCCTTTTGCCATTATTCTCACATCCTATCTGCTACTTTTTTTCAAGTTGAGAAAAATTAAGAAATCTAGTAGATCCCGGCGGCCTCTTCAAGTCATCACCTCTGTCATAGTATGTTTCTTCATATGCTGGTTTCCATATAACACATGGCCATTTGTAAAATTCAGTGACCAATTAAACAGAATAGATATGGTCATTACGGAAGTATCGATCTGCCTGGCTTACTTCAGCAGTTGCATCAACCCCATTCTTTACATTATATTTTCCCGAGATTTTGGAAAAAATTTTAGGAGGTCCATACCGTCCATGTTGGAGAAAGTTCTTAATGAAAGGTCAGACATTGATTGTGGGGTCAGTACAGTTACCACCAATGCTGTAAACCATGGTCCTTTACTCCTATGAAGGTTGTTGGAATAACCTTTTGTTACATTTTTCAAAAATTGGGAAAAAAAGTAATTCACTTATGAAATGAGGAGCCGGAATGAGTATTTTCCCCTTAGGTTGGTAATTGTTATCCAAACTACACAACTCGGCCAATTTGGCTGCTTTTGGCTTCACAACCACCTCCGGGGCTGCAAACAAGAGGGAGGGTGCTGGAAAACCACAAAGATAAGATTGAAATGTCCATTTACATAAATTGGCAAAGCTATCACAGAGCTGATTGTGATCATGGGGGGCACTGGAATATGACCTGTTTTTTTGTGTGCATGAAATGGTCAAAGCCAGAAGCTTGTTAAAAGGATTTTTAAAGTCACAATAATGCATTAAATTGTTACTGTCATAAAAAAACTACTTCTGACATGTCGGACAGACATGTCAAAATTGATGATCGCACTGGATCTCACTGCTAAGGCTGATCACTCCTGAGACCGATCACTCCTTAGACTGATCAATCCTGAGACTGATCACTCCTGAGACTAATCATTGCTGAGACCAATAACTCCTGAGGCTGATCACTGCTGACACTGATCACTCTTGAGACTGATCACTGCTGAGACCAATCATTGCTGAGATTGATCACTCCTGAGGCCAATCACTGCTGAGACCGATCACTGCTGAGACCGATCACTCCTGAGACCAATCACTGCTGAGACAGATCACTCCTGAGAATGATCACTGCTTAGACTGATCACTGCTGAGACCGATCACTCCTGAGACCGATCACTGCTGAGACCGATCACTCCTGAGACCGATCACTGCAGAGACAGATAACTCCTGAGACTGATCACTGCTGAGATCGATCACTCCTGAGACCGATCACTGCTGAGACCGATCACTCCTGAGACTGATCTCTGCTGAGACAGATAACTCCTGATACTGATCACTGCTGAGAACATTAACTGCTGAAACCGATCAATGCTGAGACCGATCACTTCTGAGACCAATCACTGCTGAGACCGATCACTCCTAAAACCGATCACTCCTGAGACCGATCACTGCTGAGACCAATCACTCCTGAGACCGATCACTCCTGAGACCGATCACTCCTTAGACTGATCAATCCTGAGACTGATCACTCCTGAGACTAATCATTGCTGAGACCAATAACTCCTGAGGCTGATCACTGCTGACACTGATCACTTTTGAGACTGATCACTGCTGAGACCAATCATTGCTGAGATTGATCCCTCCTGAGGCCAATCACTGCTGAGACCGATCACTGCTGAGACAGATCCCTCCTGAGACCAATCACTGCTGAGACAGATCACTCCTGAGAATGATCACTGCTGAGACTGATCACTGCTGAGACCGATCACTCCTGAGACCGATCACTGCTGAGACCGATCACTCCTTAGACCGATCACTGCAGAGACAGATAACTCCTGAGACTGATCACTGCTGAGATCGATCACTCCTGAGACCGATCACTGCTGAGACCGATCACTCCTGAGACTGATCACTGCTGAGACAGATAACTCCTGAGACTGATCACTGCTGAGAACATTCACTGCTGAAACCGATCACTGCTGAGACCGTTCACTTCTGAGACCAATCACTGCTGAGACCGATCACTCCTGAAACTGATCACTCCTGAGACCGATCACTCCTGAGACCGATCACTCCTGAGACCGATCACTCCTGAGACCGATCACTCCTGAGACCAATCACTGCTGAGACCGATCACTCCTGAGACCGATCACTCCTGAGACCGATCACTTCTGAGACCGATCACTCCTGAGACCGATCACTTCTGAGACCGATACCTTCTGAGACCGATCACTTCTGAGACTGATCACTGAGCAGACCAATCACTGCTGAGAACGATCGCTGCAGAGATCGATCACTCCTGAGACCGATCACTGCTGAGACCGACCACTCCTGAGACCGATCACTCCTTAGACCGATCACTTCTGAGACCGATCACTTCTGAGACCGATCACTCCTGAGATGCAATTCAATCTTCATTTCTGATTGACATTTCAGTAGTTGATTTAATGACAGTACTGTTTTAAAACTTGTAGCTATCATTTCAGGAGACTTTTCATAATGCGCTGTCCTGTGTGTGTACACGAGAAGCAGCACTATTTCCGCCCATTATATAACTTGTACTGTATATATCATTTTTCAGCAGATTTCTGCTCTGCAGTCTTTATTTATAATTTTTAGTTCTTCCAGAGCTGGTGGGATAAGCTCCTCTCTTCCCTCTCCATAGAGTTAAATTGCTTGTCTTGTAGATACAGGACAAACCTGAGCTGATTTTCTGAGTGTAATACAGTCTTACAGGAGGGGGCAGAATAAAAAATTAATAACAGGAGAAAGAAGCATTTTTGTCTAATATATAAGAAAGTTTTCCTTTTTTTAATATTCTCTGGAACTATTGATCTATGCCAACTCTTTTCTGTCCCTAAATGGGGGTCTGATTTATTCTATTATTTTTATTTTAGAAAACTGTAAATATTGCCTTAAATAAGATATCATTTCATGACTGCATAATATTTGATTGTTTGTTATGGGTATTTACATATTGTTGGAATGTAGACATATTACTCGTGCCTTATAGATGTCAGGTGTATTTTTCTTATAGTTTTAAGACATTTTCAATAAAGTTTTTATGCTTTTTACAGTTTTATGGTGTGTTTTTCTTTATTATCAGCCAAACATTACCTATTTTTACAGGGCGGAGTGTGACTAATAGCAATGATTTTATTGGCCGCACCAAATTGGCTGATAAACAAGTGTCTGCTCTTCCGTCAGCTGATCACTGGCCCTTTTACACGGACCAATAGCCCTGCTTGTCCTCAGTGTACAGAGCCCTGCTTGCCCTCGGTGTACAGAGCCCCGCTTGCCCTCGGTGTACAGAGCCCCGCTTGTCCTCAGGGTACAGAGCCCTGCTTGTCCTCGGTGTACAGAGCCCTGCTTGTCCTCAGTGTACAGAGCCCCGCTTGTCCTCAGTGTACAGAGCCCTGCTTGTCCTCAGTGTACAGAGCCCTGCTTGTCCGTCTACACTTTCTGTATTTGGTCTTTGCATGGGAAACACAGCAAGACAGGATTTTTCAAATAAATATCCATATAATGTTATTATCTACATCGTATAAAAAGTTTTTACAAATGACAGCATCACTTGTCTTTTTGCACGTATAAATAAAACCTGAATTACCGACTAAATATTCACTCCAAACCCGCAGACATAAAATTGCAATTATCATTTAAAACACGACATACTTTCATACACAACAGTTTGACACGATTCCTTTTTGATAAAAAGTAAAAGTAATAATTGTGGCTAAATAAACAATAGTAATATTATCTAAAAAACAACAATGTTATCTCAAACATAACTAAAAACGACAAAAAACAAAGCACTCCATGGTGTATTAAACGAGTAACTTGTCAGGCAACTTATGCGCTGAAAGAGGAGGCTCACCTGGAAGTGTTGTGTACCCACATACACAACAATGGTGAGCGCATGTAGTGTCTGCAGTCAGCCGGCTGAGCAGGAGGTATATGGAGGCAGACTTCAGACAGAGGTGCCGGCTTTCAATGGCGCAGGTCACAGAAGAAGCATGGATAGGTAAAAGCAAGGGTAGTTTATACTCCCAGCATGCAACGCGTTTCACTGCAACAGCAGCTTCATCAGGCAGATGAAAATAGGGATGATCAGAGTTGTCAGTGACACCCCCGATCATCCTGCAGGATAGGAGCAAAGTCGCAGTGCTGCAATCTCCTCCTATCCCCTGCCATTAGTCAGAACTGAGTTCTGACCAATGGCAGCCACAGGACAGGGGGTTGCCATGGAAACCCCCCATTCTGCCCGCCCCTGGATGTCGGGCAGAACGGGGGGAGAAGATGGAGACCAGTACATTACCTGAAGATGGCGTGGGGACCGAAGATCATCGTGGAGACTGCAGAGATCCCGGCTCAGGTAGGGAAACAACGGTGGGGGGGGAAATGAAATTGAAAGTAAAGCGATCTTTACTGTGGCAACAACTAGGAAGGCCGAACTGCAACTCCCAGCATGCCCAGACAGGCTTTGGCAGTCTGGGCATGCTGGGAGTTGCAGTTTTGCAACATCTGGAGGGTCACAGTTTGGAGACCACTGTTACAGTGGTGCCCAAACGGTAACCCTCCAGATGTTGCCAAACTACAACTCTCAGCATGCCCAGACTGCCCAGGCATGCTGGGAGTTGTAGTTCTGTAACATCTGTCCCTTCATATTTTGCAATTTTCATGACATTTCAGAAAATTGCTGCTCCACTTTGAAGCCCTCAAATTTTTTCAAAAAGTTAAAATATGTCCATTTTATGATGCCAACATAAAGAAGACATATTGTATTTGTTAAGAAAAATAAAATATACCGTATATACTCGAGTATAAGCCGAGTTTTTCAGCACGATTTTTCGTGCTGAAAACACCCCCCTCGGCTTATACTCGAGTGAACTCCCCCACCCGCAGTGGTCTTCAACCTGCGGACTTCCAGAGGTTTCAAAACTACATCTCCCAGCAAGCCCGGGCAGCCATCGGCTGTCCGGGCTTGCTGGGAGTTGTAGTTTTGAAACCTCCGGAGGTCCGCAGGTTGAAGACCACTGCGGCCTTCAACATCATCCAGCCCCCTCTCACCCCCTTTAGTTCTGAGTACTCACCTCCGCTCGGCGCTGGTCCGGTCCTGCAGGGCTGTCCGGAGAGGAGGTGGTCCGGTGGGATAGTGGTTCCGGGCTGCTATCTTCACCGGGGAGGCCTCTTCTAAGCGCTTCGGGCCCGGCCTCAGAATAGTCACGTTGCCGTGACAATGACGCAGAGGTGCGTTCATTGCCAACGTACTGCTGCGTCATTGTCAAGGCAACGCCTCTATTCCGGGCCGGAAGCGCGGAGAAGAGGCGCCCCCGGTGAAGATAGCAGCCCGAACCACCTCCTCACCGGACAGCCCTGCAGGACCGGACCAGCGCAGAGCGGAGGTGAGTACTCAGAACTAAAGGGGGTGAGAGGGGGCTGGATGATGTTGAAGGCCGCAGTGGTCTTCAACCTGCGGACCTCCGGAGGTTTCAAAACTACAACTCCCAGCAAGCCCGGACAGCCGATGGCTGCCCGGGCTTGCTGGGAGTTGTAGTTTTGAAACCTCTGGAGGTCCGCAGGTTGAATACCACTGAGGGCGAATGATGAGAAGAGGATGATGAAGGGGGGGGGGTGTGGGGATGATGAAGGGGGGTGGGGATGATGAAGGGGGGGTGTGGGATGATTACAAGGGGATGATGAAGGGGGGATGTGTGGGATGATAAGGGGATGATGAAGGGGGGATGTGTGGGATGATAAGGGGATGATGAAGGGGGGATGTGTGGGATGATGACAAGGGGATGATGAAGGGGGGATGTGTGGGATGATAAGGGGATGATGAAGGGGGGATGTGTGGGATGATAAGGGGATGATGAAGGGGGGATGTGTGGGATGATAAGGGCATGATGAAGGGGGGATGTGTGGGATGATGATGAGGATGTTAATGACGGGTCTGGATGATTACATGGGGGGATGAGGTATTTCCCACCCTAGGCTTATACTCGAGTCAATAACTTTTCCTGGGATTTTGGGTTGAAATTAGGGGTCTCGGCTTATACTCGGGTCGGCTTATACTCGAGTATATACGGTATTTGGAATATCCATTTCCCTTACAAGCAGAGAGCTTCAAAGTTAGAAAAATGCAAAATCTTCAAAATTTTCATGAAATTTTGGGATTTTTCACCATGAAAGGATGCAAGTAACGCCGAAAATTTACCACCAAAATAAAGTAGAATATGTCACGAAAAAACTATCTCAGAATCAGAATATATTCGGTAAAAGCGTTTTAGAGTTATTAATTTGTAAAGTGACGGTGGTCAGAATTGCAAAAAAGGGCTCAGTCCTTTCGGTGAAAAAGGGCTGCGTCCTTAAAGGGTTAAGGCATAATAAAGCTGAAAAATGTATGAAAAAAAAGCTCACAAAACAGAAAAAAGCAGTGTACACACTACGGATATACTAGCTGACTTTACCATTTGGTTTTGAAGTTGTATAGAGATACAGATACTGTACGTACAATATGTTGTGTCAAAACTTATAACGCAACAGGCCTTTCTTTACATGAGGCAAATAATCAAGTTCTTTTTTCCCTAAAACTTAAAGGGGTATTCCAGGCAAAAACTTTTTTTTATATATCAACTGGCTCCGGAAAGTTAAACAGATTTGTAAATTACTTCTATTAAAAAATCTTAATCCTTCCAATAGTTATTAGCTTCTGAAGTTTTCTGTCTAACTGCTCAATGATTATGTCGCGTCCCGGGAGCTGTGCATGATGGGAGAATATCCCCATAGGAGCTGCACAGCTCCCGGGACGTGAGTCATCGGAAAGCAGTTAGACAGAAAACAGCAACTCAACTTCAGAAGCTAATAACTATTGGAAGGATTAAGATTTTTTAATAGAAGTCATTTACAAATCTGTTTAACTTTCCGGAGCCAGTTGATATATATATAAAAAAGTTTTTGCCTGGAATACCCCTTTAAAGGGTTATTTTAGAAAAACAGAGCAGCTTTCTTTGAAAAAAGAAAACAACAACTGCAGATTATCAAGGAATACATGCAGCCAGTGAAAAGAAAGAGTATTTTAGCCGGGGCGTCATTGTGCTCCCAAATGAATTTATTTAGAATTCTTTCAAGTTTATTAAACCACTCAGGTGCGATCCATATAGACAGTAGTAAAGAAGAAAACAGAGTCAGCACTCACCATCCAGAGGTAATTCTTTATTTCACCGTGTCAGGCATAACAGGCTGATGAGGGGTGGAGGCAGGTGGGGTAGGAATGGGACAGACTGTTTCACGCTAACCAAGCGCTTCGAAGGGTCTTGGTAAGCTGATATAATAGCTATCCTCAACCCTCAGGATAGGGGATAACTATCTTATTGCAGGAGGTCTGACTTCTGGGACCCCTCCATGATATCCAGAAGGGGAGAAGAGTCTCCCCGGAGAACGGATTGGTGGTAACCCACAGCTCTATTAATACTCTATGGGAATTGCCAAAGTCGGCAGAATACGAGCAGGTGGAATGTATTAAATGACTTCTATAAGAATTTAATACAATGTTTTAAATGTTTCCGAATGTGTACAGAAAAACTTATATTACATTTCGGTCTGGATCTCTTTTTCAGAGTCTTCTATAGATAAACCAGTGATGCTTATCTCAATGTCAAACATATGGCTTCCTAAGAGACAATATCTTCACAGATCGCGGAGTGATTCCTTATCGTTTTATTCCTTATCGTTTTCTCGTATTGGGGCGGCCGTTGCAAAATGACAGATGGTGAAGGAAACAAAAGCAGAAAGCATTAGACTCTGTATAACACTGGATACGGAGAGAAGACAAAACAGAAGACTTTACAAGAGCCAAAAGGTAAGGAGCAGATCACTTCTACCCGAATATTTGTTTTTATTCTAGAATTTATTTTTGCATTTTTAGGGAGCTTAAAATTACACATTTTGCCATTTAGTGAAACCTCTCCAAGTGACTCAAAGAGGTTTCACTGTAGGGTTGTAGGGCTGAACTTGATGGACTTGATATAGTTATGTAATTATGTTTACGGTATTACCCTGGGTTTTGCAAAATTTGAAAAAAATCATTAGACATTAGACTTTATTTTACAAACTTTCAGTAGGGACAAGAACAATTTTTTTCCAGGCTATTTCCCTCCACTTTAGCTCGGAATCAACCTGGTAATACATTTTTTTTTTAAAGAAAATCCTACAGCGTGAAAAAGTGGGAAAAAGTATTTGCCCCTTATCTGATTTGGTAGTTTTGTCATATTTTAATGTTTCAGATCATCCAGTGAATTTTAATAAAGAAAAACAGTATGCACTAATACAAAATGCAGCGTGTAAATGGTACTTGAATTTATTGAAGATAAAGATTTATTAAAAACCTATCACCCATGTAAAAAATGAATTGCCCCCCTTAACCCATTGGTGTTAAGGAATTGGGGTTGATTCCTCTATGCAGAATTATTTTCATTGGAAGACACTGAAGGATTTTAGGGTCACAAACAGAGGAGCAAACCTTATCTCTCAGGATTTCGGTTCTATAAATTTTGAGCAGTCAAGGATCTGCAAAAGCAAAGCAGCATCAAACCTTAAATGGATTATTCCTGCCAAAGACATCTTATCCCCTATTCAAAGGATAGGGGATAAGATGTCTGATCGTGGGGGTCCCGCCGCTGGGCACCCCTGTGATCTCCATACTGCACCCGGCGTTCGTTTAGAGTGTAGTGTTCAGCGCAGGTGGCTAGGGACCTCTCAGCCGCGGCCCGCTCATGCCCTCAATGCAAGTCTATGGGAGGGGGCAGGATGCCCGTCACACCCCCTCCCATAGACTTGCATTGAGGGGGCATGGCACTGACGTCACGAGCAGGGCGTGACCGTGACGCCACGAGCCTCTGCCTCGCATCACCAGTCATCCGGCATGGAGCAACGTTCGCTCCGTGCACCGGATGTCTAGGGGGCACCAGCTAAGATCGTGGGGGTCCCCAGTGGCGGGACCCCCGAGATCAGACATCTTATCCCCTATCCTTTGGATAGGGGATAAGATGTCTAGGGCAGAGTACCCCTTTAACACCTGCCCTTCATATGTCCAAGCTGTTTCCTGCTGTACTCAATGTGGGCTCCCGTCTGCACCCTGATCTTCCTTTTTGTAGCGGTTTTCGTATATATGCCTCAGTCAATCAATGGCCTCAGTGGTCACGGGCTATACTCAGGGCATAATGGCTTCATCGGAGTGGAGTGGCCCATCACTGCCAAGGTTCTTGATTGGCTGCAGTGATCACACGATGAACACTCCAAAAGAAAGACCAGGATGTAGCCTGGAGGTAAGCAACTAAAAGAGCGGACAATAAAAAATATATACACATAGGCTCCTCCTACTCTCAACCCCTACAATGTTGCAACAAAACCCTAGGTGAGGCAAAAAAATTATTAAAATAACTAACTAAAAAATGTGGCCACTTTTTTTTTTTTTTACACAATAATAGAAAATGTTAACTCTCTCTTTCCATTGTCATATTTTTATTTATTTGGTTCCAGGATACTGTAAACGATGGAGAATGTAACTTTTCCTGATTATTTCACAACGTACAACAACACAGAGGATCCAGGAGCTCAAGGAAATGTTTTTCACATAATCCAAATTATTAACATAATCTTATACAGTATAACCTTCATCCTGGGATTTACTGGGAACGGCCTGGTCATCTGGATTGCCGGATTCAAGATGAAGAAGACGGTCACCATTTTATGGTTTCTCAATTTGGCCATAGCTGACTTTGTATTCAACTTGACCTTCCCCCTCCAGATTACCGAGTGGATTATGGATGGACATTGGCCCTTTGGTCAGGCCATGTGCAAGGTCGTATTCACAGTTCTGTTCCTGAACATGTCGGTCAGCACCTCTTTCCTGATGATCATCAGCGTTGACCGATGCACGTCAGTCATGTGTCCTGTGTGGTCAAAGAACCACAAGTCTCCCAGGTTGGCATTAACCATTTCATTGACAATTTGGTTCATCTGCTTTATGCTTAGCTCCCCTTATCTGGCTTTCTTTGACATTCTTCATGACTCTGAAAATAGAATCTCATATTGTATTCCCCTATATGCGGAAGACGATGATACGGACACAATGAGGTATAAAACTATGATAGTCGTCAGATTTGTCTCCATGTTCCTCATCCCATTTTCGATCATAGTAACTTGCTATAGCTTCATCCTATTTCGGTTAAGAAGAACAAGAAGTCTCTCAAGATCAAACAGACCCCTGAAGGTCATCATCACTATTGTACTCTGCTTTTTCTGTTTTTGGTTCCCCTTTCACATATGGCCTTTACTAGAAGTCCTGAATGTTGACCTGAATTTCACCGTTGACATGATAGTCTCCCATGTTGTATACTGCATCGGCTTCTTCAACAGTTGCGTTAATCCCATAGTCTACGTCTTTTTCGGGAGAGACTTCAAGAAGAGTTTATTCAGGTCTATTCCGTTTCTCCTGGAGGACACATTGAAGGAGAAGGATTTATCCGATACTCAAATCGACCGGACTGTAATGGAAACTGAAATGGAAAGTTATGATTAATAGTAAAAACTTATTTTAAGGTGTTTTTCTATCAGAATTGCTCCAATAAATATGTCTTATAAGGGTATATAGATGTTCTACATGATATTCTTCTTGGGACTTTCTTCTGTCATCCACATAAAATATTTACAAAACAGAACAGGACCCAATGCTTTTATTTAATAAGTGGCCCTCTACTCATTACAGTGGCCTCTAGAGAGTGGAACTGCATTCTAGTAAATGTTTCGACTAGACTTTTTTTTACGGACTAGAGCCAGATACCAAAACATATTCTTGCTTCTTATCTGTTTTTTTCTAATCGGATTATCATTTTTCCATTAAATTTTTTGTACATTATTATGGGGGCAGCCATCTTGCCGGAGCTGTTTAGAACAGCATTAAGAGATATGCTTTACAGCAAGCCCCATGGACACAGTAGACTGGCCCATATCCTATTTACCACAATAGGAATATATACTGTTCGTGCTCATATATATAAGGGAAAAGCTGAGCAAAGTGGGACAGTATGTAAGGTGAAGCTGGGGGGGGGGGGGGGTTGCAATACAATATTATGCTAATCCTTCAAGAAACAATATCTTAAAGGGGGAGATTTATCAAAACCTGTCCAGAGGAAAAGGTGCTGAGTTGCCCATAGCAACCAATCAGATTGCTTTTTTCCTTTTTAAGAGGCCTTTTCAAAAGTGAAAGTAGCGATCTGATTGGTTGCTATGGGCAACTCAGCAACTTTTGCCCTGGACAGGTCTTGATAAATCTCCCCCATAGAACCTGTAGTATACTCTTATATTAGAGGTTCATCCAGCACAGGGAAGTCTCAGGTAATGGTATATAGGAGAAAAAATCCTGGAATCCCTGCCACAACCTATAAATAATATATATATATGTATAGGCAGAATTTTGGTGCACCTGTGAGGCCGGCGTATTGGCTGATATGTTGCCGGCCTCATAGGTGCACGAACATGCTGCCTATAAGGCCCCATTCACACTACGGAATTCCCGCGGAATTAGTGTGAACGGGTTTCCGCGAGACATTTCCGCCGCTGAAAGTGTTCTGCGCAAAAAAAGAACATGTTCATTCTTTGCGCGGATTCCGCGAGCACTGCATAGTAGTCAATGGAGACGGCTCAGTGCCCCGTGGCCCTAGCGCCGAAGTGCTCACGGCGGCGGCCGCCAGGCGGAAGCTCCGCTCGCAGAATCCATCCGCGAGAATTCCAACGTGTGAACGCACCCTAATAGTGATTGAAGGGGTACTCCAGTGGAAAACTTTTTTTTTTTTTTAAGTCAATTGGTGACAGAAAGTTAAACAGATTTGTAAATTACTTTTATTAGAAAATCTTAATCCTTCCAGTTCTTATTAGCTGCTGAATACTACAGAGGAATTTTTTTCTTTTTGGAACACAGTGCTCTCTGCTGACATCAAGAGCACTACGGTTTGTCATTATGGTTCCCGTATACGGCTGGGAGGAGGGGTGGGCGGGGCTTAATCGCGGCGCCCGCACTCAGCCGTATTCGGGAACCGTAGTTAATGTATGTCTATGAGCCGACCGGAGTGAACCGCAGCTTCCGGTCGGCTGCTTTTTTGGCCGTATGCGGTTTCCCGACCGCAGGCAAAAACGTGGTCGACCACGTTTTTGCCTGCGGTCGGGAAACCGCATACGGACGAAAAAGCAGCCGACCGGAAGCTGCGGTTCACTCCGGTCGGCTCATAGACATACATTAACTACGGTTCCCTATACGGCTGAATGCAGGCGCGGCAATTAAGCCCCGCCCACCCCTCCTCCCAGCCGTATACGGGAACCGTAATTACAAACCGTAGTGTGAACCCAGCCTTAGCCAGACTGTACCAGTAGAGCGCCGATTCCACTGTACAATGCTATGCATTAGGCTTAGCTCTGTACAGTGAATTCAATCTAATGGTTATATATATTGGTCCCCTATGGGTCCGTTAATAAAAAATAAAAAAAATAATAATAATAAAAAAATATATAAATAAATATACCATTAAAGTGTGAAAAAAAACTACAAAAAAAAAAATGAAAGAACCGCTAGCAATATCTACAACTTTTTACATTTTTTTTATTTTTTATTTTTTTTTTTGAAAAAACTATAGTATTTTTTTACAGCTGCAAATATGACTAAAAATACACTGTGTGAACATGGCCTATAGGTGCCTAATACTAGCTAATATATGCAAAGACAAAAAGAAACAGACGGGGGAAGGCGCTGCCTTGTGCCGTTACCGTCAGGGTTGCCGATTTTCCCACGTACCTTGTGATGTTGGGCTCAGAGCTCAACATCTAAAGTAGCATAGAACATGCAGTGCGGGGCTGCCTCCGGACCGGGGTCCACTTGTGGAGGGTGGCTGAAGGATGCTTGAGATTCCGCTGGCGGTTGCCGAACGGGGAAGAAAAGTCCAGGTGATTTTCGGGCGCACACCGGAATTTCAGAGGACCGAGGATGCCGTGGATTCGATTTTAATTATTTTATTTACATAGACGACGCCTAGGCAGATCCTTCCTAAGCATGTCCATTACTGCCTGGCAGTACTTGACCGCTCTCGAAACGCGTTGTCTATGTGAATAAAAGAGTTATAATGTAATCCACCGCATCCTCGTATTCACAGTACTATGTGGAGCGAAGATTCCAGCAAATATTCATGGTTAGTTCTTTGCCACTTTGAATCTTTACAATTCTATTCCTGCAATAATGTCACGGACCACTAGGTGGCGGTATCATAGCCAAAATCTCGCAATGTTTCTTTCTAACAAAACGTATATCTATGAAAATATCATCCATCACCACCTAGATGGCTGAGCAGAGGTGTACGTATGTATCTCGGTGTTCCCAAATCAGGATGGCTCCAGCTGTTGCAAAACTACAACTTCCAGCATGCCCGGACAGCCAACGGCTGTCCGGGCATGCGGGGAGTTGTAGTTTTTGCAACGCCTAGGGGCTTTCTGATTGGCAAACACTGACATAGGTGGGGATTTGTTATGGGGAAAATAAATATTGGGGATTTGTTACAAAAATTAGTTTCTATTCTAACTATAGTCTATATTCTAGCCACTGGAGAACGCTGCCAAGCAGGATTTGTCCTTTAAATTGGCACTCTCATTAAAACTAATTTTAGCTATTACACTTATGGTAAAAAAAAAAAAATCTTTCTAATATACTTTGTTTAAAAAAAAAAATAAAAAAAGACGTTTTCTATGTTTTATTTGTATTTAAAAAAAACTACCACAAGGTGTCTCCCTACCTGTCCAGAGCACATTTCTCCCCCATCTCTTGCACAGACTTTGGACTCCTGCTGACCTGGCAGAAGTTCAAAATCATAAAATGCAGTCTGGAGTGCTGAGGGGGAGGGGTGGTGTGTGCAGCCTTAGCCAATCATAGCTCATCTCACACTGGACTGCTCTGGGCTGTGTGTAGCAGAGTGAGGGAGGAAGTTCTCCCCTGTATGGCTTCAGATGATGTCACACCTGCTGGGGAACGCCCCTTCCCAGTCTGTGAACCTGACTGAGACTGAGCAGAAAATACAGAGAAATATCAAGGTAGAAAACTAAAAAATAATAAAAATAAAGGCAGGGGGTGGTTTATCATGATGGGGGAAGGGAACTGCGAGGATTATTTAATGTATAAAATTTATGAGAGGTACTCTTTAACTATCTCTTGTGTGAACCTAAAGGGGAGACAAATAGTAGACTCAAAGCTTTGTTACTTAAAAAAATAAAATGCAATTCTCAATATGAACACCAGGTGGCAGTAGGATAATAGCAAACCGATTAACATGAATTCATGCAGGTGCAGACTGGGAAGGTGGTTGTGCATAGGATTTGGGAATCAGTGGGGGGGTCGTATAGACGAGACCCCAGGAGCTATTAAACATTTATGTCTTATACTGTGTCTGAGTTTATAGGAGCTTTTTTGGCGGGAGAAAGAGGGGATCTGGTGATGGACAATGTATAGGGATACTATGGATATCACTGTAATAGGGAAACTTTTAGTTTGGGCAGTTATGGGGGCACTGAAGCAATGGTTGGCTCATTGATTATTATTAACAATTCGAATTAAGCAATGGGGTCTTCTGTCTTCAATGCCAATAGTGTGGGCACATGGATCTGGGGGCACCTACTATTACTCACAATGTTATGGAGATGCCGGCTATTTTTAGCAATGTTATGAGGGTACTGACTATGGTGACAGTCTTATGGGGCTTCTATAACACTAAAATGTTACATTATATGGGCACTGTCATTAAAGGGGTACTACGGTGGAATTTTTTTTTTTTAAATGAACTGGTGCCAGAAAGTTAAACAGATTTGTAAATTACTTCTATTTAAAAATCTTAACCCTTCCAGTACTTATTAGCTGCTGTATAATACAGAGGAAGTTCTTTTCTTTTTGAATTTCCTTTCTGTCTGATCACAGTGCTCTCTGCTGACACCTCTGTCCATGTCAGGAACTGTCCAGAGTAGAAGCAAATCCCCATAGCAAAACCTAACCTGCTCTGGACAGTTCCTGATATGGACAGAGGTGGCAGCAGAGAGCACTGTGGTTAGACAGAAAATAATTTGAAAAAGAAAAGAACTTCCTGTGGAGCATACAGCAGCTGATATGTACTGGAAGGATTAAGATTTTTAAAAAGAAGAAATTTACAAATCTGTTTAACTTTCTGGCACCAGATAAATTTAAAAACAATGTTTTCCACCGGAGTACCCCTTTAACACTGTTTTGAGAGCTATCAGCAGCCAGGGACCTGCCTGTAATGGCGGACATCCACGATCACGCGGATGTCCGCCATTAACCCCTCAGATGCCGTGATCAATACAGATCATGGCATCTGCAGCAGTGCGGTACCTTGAATGGATGATCGGATCGCCCGCAGCGCTGCCGCGGCGATCCGATCATCCAGAATGGTGGCCGGAGGTCCCCCCACCTTGCTCCGGCCGTCTCCCGGGGTCTTCTGCTCTGATCTGAGATCAAGCAGACAGAGCAGAAGATCACCGATAATACTGATCAGTGCTGCGTCCTATACATAGCACTGAACAGAATTATCAATCAAATGATTGCTATGAATAGTCCCCTATGGGATAAAAAATGTATAAAAAGTAAAATCTAAGCAAAAGTGGTACTGATAAAAACTACAGACCATGGCACAAAAAATGAGCCCTCATATCGCCCCATATACGGAAAAATGAAAAAGTTATAGGTGGTCAAATTAGGGCAATTTCAAACATGCTAATTTTGTTAAAATGGTTTGAGATTTTTTTTAAGCAATACAATTATATAAAAGAATATAATAATGGGTATCATTTTAATCATATTGACCCACAGAATAAAGAACACATGTCATTTTTACTGGAAAGTGTACAGCGTGAAAACAAAACCTTCCAAAATTTTTCTTTTCAATTTCCCCACATAAATAATATTTGTTTGGTTGCGCCGTACATTTTATGGTAAAATATGTGATGTCATTACAAAGTACAATTGGTGACACAAAAAACAAGCCCTCATATGGGTCTGAGGATGGAAATATAAGAGAGTTATGATTTTTAGAAGGCGAGGAGGAAAAAACGAAAAGGCAAAAATAAAATTGGTCTGGTCCTTAAAGGGTCACTCTCATTAAAACTAATTTTAGCTATTGAACTCCTTATGGTAAATAAAAAATATTTCTAATATACTTTGTTTAAAAAAAATGACGTTTTCTATGTTTTATTTGTGCTTAAAAAAGCTCAAGAGCACATTTCCCCCCATCTTATACACAGAATTAGGACCGAAGCCCAAACATAGGAAGTGCAGCCTGGAGTGCTGAGGGGGGGGGGTGTCCAACCAACAGCAGAAGCAATGATTGGATGAGGCTGGACACACCCCCCCCTCAGCACTCCAGGCTGCACTTCCTGTGTTTGGGCTTCGATCCTAAGTCTGTGTATAAGATGGGAGAAAATGTGCTCTTGAGCTTTTTTAAGCACAAATAAAACATAGAAAACTTCATATTTTTTAAACAAAGTATATTAGAAATATTTTTTATTTACCATAAGGAGTGCAATAGACAAAATTTTGTTTTAATGAGAGTAACCATTTAAGGCCAAAATGGGCTTGGTCATTAAAAAATTACGCAATTTTTGTTTTTTCCTGATCGCTTTTTTTAGCCGATACTTTTTTATTCTTCCTTCTACAGAACCTCACGAGGGTTTCAATGTTTTTTCCAGGATCAATAGTATTTTGTAATTTTGCTGTTTAACGTAAAGTGAATGTGACGCGTTATCTTATCTTGGTTCTTAAGGTACAAATAACAACTATACACAATAAATAGAGCGAATAATATAATTCTCATCTACATGTGAGACACAGTGAGGAAAATGATCTGTGAATAGCAGTACAGCCCCCTCCCGTAGACACTGATGGAGGGGGCGAGACATCGTGACTACAGGCGCCCCAAACCGCCATTCTAAACGCTGAGGTGTCAAAGGAACTCCCAGTATGTTGGACTATATAGTATATAGTATAGGTCAGTGTTTCCTAACCAAAGGTGCCTCCAGCTGTTGCAAAACTACAACTCCCAGTATGTTGGACTATATAGTAGTATATAGTATAGGTCAGTGTTTCCTAACCAAAGGTGCCTCCAGCTGTTGCAAAACTACAACTCCCAGTATGTTGGACTATATAGTAGTATATAGTATAGGTCAGTGTTTCCTAACCAAAGGTGCCTCCAGCTGTTGCAAAACTACAACTCCCAGCATGTTGGACTTTATAGTAGTATATAGTATAGGTCAGTGTTTACCAACCAGGGGTGCCTCCAGCTGTTGCAAAACTACAACTCCCAGCATGTTGGACTATATAGTAGTATATAGTATAGGTCAGTGTTTTCCAACCAGGGGTGCCTCCAGCTGTTGCAAAACTACAACTCCCAGCATGTTGGACTTTATAGTAGTATATAGTAGAGGTCAGTGTTTACCAACCAGGGGTGCCTCCAGCTGTTGCAAAACTACAACTCCCAGCATGTTGGACTATATAGTAGTATATAGTATAGGTCAGTGTTTTCCAACCAGGGGTGCCTCCAGCTGTTGCAAAACTACAACTCCCAGCATGTTGGACTATATAGTAGTATACAGTATAGGTCAGTGTTTTCCAACCAGGGGTGCCTCCAGCTGTTGCAAAACTACAACTCCCAGCATGTTGGAATATATAGTATATAGTATAGGTCAGGGTTTCCCAACCAAAGGTGCCTCCAGCTGTTGCAATACTACAACTCCCAGCATGTTGGACTATATAGTAGTATATAGTATAGGTCAGGGTTTCCCAACCAAAGGTGCCTCCAGCTGCTGCAAAACTACAACTCCCAGCATGTTGGATTATGTAGTAGTATATAGTATAGGTCAATGTTTCCCAACCAGGGGTGCCTCCAGCTGTTGCAAAACTACAACTCCAAGCATGTTGGACTATATAGTAGTATATAGTATAGGTCAATGTTTTCCAACCAGGGGTGCCTCCAGCTGTTGCAAAACTACAACTCCCAGCATGCTCGGAAAGCCGTTGGCTGTCCGGGCATGCTGGAAGTTGTAGTTTTGCATCAGCTGGAAGCACACTAGTAAAAACACTAACGGCAAAGTAAAAACCAGACCCTTCATGTGGCGCCGTGTACTCTAGAAGTAAGCACAATGTCCTGTCCCTGATCACACATTAGATCTTACAGGTGATTGTATTACCCGCTCTATCGGTAATAATAGTCCATCTATCTGATCTGCGTCCTAATACCAGGGATTAAGGAGACAAGGGAATGAGGAGCGGGTACAAGCGGCGCCAGGACGCCTGATATTGGGAGCCCTAAGCTCTGAGAGTGATCTGTCCAATTGGAATAGATGTGCATTAGATAAACGTGTTCCCCTAATCCTAGATCCAGTTACCTGTCTCCTCTATATTCAGCCCAACTAGAATGGAGATGTCTTACTGCTATATAAGAGAGACAATGATTATGCATGTGTATATAGTGTACTGTATGTGCATGTGTATATGTGTACTCTGTGTGTGCTTGTGTATATAGTGTACTGTATGTGCATGCATATATAGTGTACTGTGTGTGCATGTGTATATAGTGTACTGTATGTACATGTGTATATAGTGTACTGTGTTTGCATGTGTATATAGTGTACTGTGTGTGCATGTGTATATGTGTACTGTATATGAGTGTGTGTAGTGTACTGTATGTGCATGTGTATATAGTGTACTGTGTGTGCATGTGTATATAGTGTGCTGCGTGTGCATGTGTATATAGTGTACTGTATGTACATGTGTATATAGTGTACTGTGTGTGCATGTGTATATAGTGTACTGTGTGTGCATGTGTATATGTGTACTGTATATGAGTGTGTGTAGTGTACTGTATGTGCATGTGTATATAGTGTACTGTGTGTGCATGTGTATATAGTGTGCTGCGTGTGCATGTGTATATAGTGTACTGTATGTACATGTGTATATAGTGTACTGTGTGTGCATGTGTATATAGTGTACTGTGTGTGCATGTGTATATGTGTACTGTATATGAGTGTGTGTAGTGTACTGTATGTGCATGTGTATATAGTGTACTGTGTGTGCATGTGTATATAGTGTGCTGCGTGTGCATGTGTATATAGTGTACTGTATGTGCATGTGTATATAGTGTACTGTGTGTGCATGTGTATATAGTGTGCTGCGTGTGCATGTGTATATAGTGTACTGTATGTACATGTGTATATAGTGTACTGTGTGTGCATGTGTATATAGTGTACTGTGTGTGCATGTGTATGTAGTGTACTGTATGTGCATGTGTATATAGTGTACTGTGTGTGCATGTGTATATAGTGTGCTGCGTGTGCATGTGTATATAGTGTACTGTATGTACATGTGTATATAGTGTACTGTGTGTGCATGTGTATATAGTGTACTGTGTGTGCATGTGTATATAGTGTACTGTATGTGCATGTGTATATAGTGTACTGTGTGTGCATGTGTATATAGTGTACTGCGTGTGCATGTGTATATAGTGTGCTGCGTGTGCATGTGTATATAGTGTACTGTATGTACATGTGTATATAGTGTACTGTGTTTGCATGTGTATATAGTGTACTGTGTGTGCATGTGTATATGTGTACTGTATATGAGTGTGTGTAGTGTACTGTATGTACATGTGTATATAGTGTACTGTGTGTGCATGTGTATATAGTGTGCTGCGTGTGCATGTGTATATAGTGTACTGTGTGTGCATGTGTATATAGTGTACTGTGTGTGCATGTGTATATAGTGTACTGTGTGTGCATGTGTATATAGTGTACTGTGTGTGCATGTGTATATAGTGTACTGTGTGTGCATGTGTATATGTGTACTGTATATGAGTGTGTGTAGTGTACTGTATGTGCATGTGTATATAGTGTACTGTGTGTGCATGTGTATAGAGGTATATGTGTACTGTATGTGCATGTGTATATAGGTGTGTGTGTGTAAAATGTATGTATATGTATATATGTCATGTGTGTATATAGGTATATATGCACAGTATGTGCATGTGTATATAGTGATGTGTGCACAGTATATGGATGTGTGAGTTTATAACATGTGTATATAGGTGTGTGTGTGTAAAATGTATATATATATATCTATCTATCATGTGTGTATATAGGTATATATGCACAGTATGTGCATGTGTATATAGTGATGTGTGCACAGTATATGGATGTGTGAGTTTATAACATGTGTATATAGGGATATGTGCACTGTATATGCATGTACAGTATGTATATAACATGTGTGTATATAGGACTATATATATTATGTGTATATACAGTAGTTATTTGTGTAACTTGTATGTATATACTGTAGGTATATGTTTCACATGTGTGCATGTATGTTTGTGTGTATGATTATGTGTGTACTATATTTGTGTATATTAGGATGCAATGAAAAATAATAGGCATTACAGTGGAGGCAAAGTATTGGGGTGGTTGTGTTGTCCCTGTGCCTTATTGGGGTATACAGACATCATAAAGGGGACCACCATAAGCAAAAGCTAATTTTACCGCCCTCTTGACGCCTCCCATTGACACGCCCCACCTTACTACTGGGGTGACACACTGTAACAAACCTCCTCCTCATGTAATCACCTTACTACTGGGGTGACACACTGTAACAAACCTCCTCCGCATGTAATCACCTTACTACTGGGGTGACACACTGTAACAAGCCTCCTCCTCATGTAATCTCCTTACTACTGGGGTGACACACTGAAACAAACCTCCTTTGCATGTAATCTCCTTACTACTGGGGTGACACACTGTAACAAACCTCCTTTTCATGTAATCACCTTACTACTGGGGTGACAGACTGTAACAAACCCCCTCCTCATGTAATCTTTTTACTACTGGGGTGACACACTGTAACAAACCTCCTCCTCGTGTAATCTTCTTACTAATGGGGTGACACACTGTAACACACCTCCTTCTCATGTAATCTCCTTACTACTGGGGTGACACACTGTAACAAACCTCCTCCTCATGTAATCACCTTACTACTGGGGTGACACACTGTAACAAACCTCCTCCTCATGTAATCACCTTACTACTGGGGTGACACACTGTAACAAACCTCCTCATATAATCTCCTTACTACTGGGGTGACACACTGTAACAAACCCCCTCCTCATGTAATCTCCTTACTACTGGGGTGGCACACTGTAACAAACCTCCTCCTCATGTAATCTCCTTACTACTGGGGTGACACACTGTAACAAACCCCCTCCTCATGTAATCTTCTTACTACTGGGGTGACACACTGTAACAAATCTCCTCCTCATGTAATCACCTTACTACTGGGTGACACACTGTAAGAAACCTCCTCCTCATGTAATCACCTTACTATTGGGGTGACACACTGTAACAAACCCCCTCCTCATGTAATCACCTTACTACTGGGGTGACACACTGTAACAAACCTCCTCCTCATGTAATCTCCTTACTACTGGGGTGACACACTGTAACAAACCCCCTCCTCATGTAATCACCTTACTACTAGGGTGACACACTGTAACAAACCTCCTCCTGGAGCAATAACTCTCTTGTGGAGGGCAAAATGCCGCCCCCATCATGAGGGCGCTCTAGGCGGCTGCTTAATTTGCCTAAAGGTGAAGCCGGCCCTAAAGGGGACTCCAACTTGTGATTCCCATCTATGAGCCAGGACAGAGAGTCACATTGTACAAGCTCCTTCCATTCTGGCAGCCTCCAATTATTAGATTTTTTTTTTGCCCAGACAGCTAACTATATATATCTTTGTGCTGCTGTATTCTCCTGTCTATGTATATTCAGCCCAGCAGCGTGCACCTGTATGCCAGGTCCATGCAGTAGTTCTGGTACTAGTAGTGCTGGCCAACTTATCCTTGTTTGTGTTATACATACGGGGGAGTGGCTACCTCCATGTTGGCTCCTGCGCCCCACCCACCTCTATTAGGTGTGTATAAGGTGCGGATGTCTCAGACCTTGCAATGCCTGTTAAACTGATTACACAGAGGCATATTCACAGTGAAGGGTCCGTCCCAATGAGGTCACCTTACCGTGGTGGGATGGTCCAAACTATTTGGCAGCCAAATTGTTAACTAAGTACCTCACTTTTTCATTTTTTGCATTATAGCAATATAGCATTTCATGTTTTATCTGTATCTTTGCACTAGCAGTGTGCTGCTGTATTCTCCTGTTTATAATATATATATATATATATATATATATATATATATATATATATTTGTATATATACTATGCAGGTATACTATACTATAGGGAGGTGCCTCCTCCCTGTGCCAGTCACTACACTGGTTACCAATTCAGTCCAGAATACAGTACAAAATCCTCAGTCTCACACACAAAGCCCTCCACAATGCTGCACCTCCCTACATCTCCTCTCTCATCTCCGTCTACCATCCTACACGTTCTCTCCGATCTGCTAATAATTTCAAACTAAAATCTTCTATAATCCGAACTTCTCACTCCCGTCTCCAAGACTTCACTCGTGCTGCACCGGTTCTCTGGAATGCTATCCCTCAATCCCTCAGACTCAACAACAACATCATCCATAGTTTCAAGCGTGGCCTAAAAACACATCTCTTCAGACAGGCCTATAACAGTCTCTAATTGGCCTCAACATATCCCCAACATATCCCCAACATATCCTCAACATATCCCCAACATATCCTCAACATATCCCCAACATATCCCCAACATATTCCCAACATATCCCCAACATATCCCCAACATATCCCCAACATATCCCCAACATATCCTCAACATATCCCCAACATATCCCCAACATATCCCCAACATATCCCCAACATATCCCCAACATATCCCCAACATATCCTCAACATATCCCCAACATATCCTCAACATATCCCCAACATATCCCCAACATATCCTCAACATATCCCCAACATATCCCCAACATATCCCCAACATATCCCCAACATATCCCCAACATATCCTCAACATATCCTCAACATATCCCCAACATATCCCCAACATATCCCCAACATATCCTCAATATATCCCCAACATATCCCCAACATATCCCCAACATATCCCCAACATATCCCCAACATATCCCCAACATATCCTCAACATATCCCCAACATATCCTCAACATATCCCCAACATATCCCCAACATATCCTCAACATATCCCCAACATATCCCCAACATATCCCCAACATATCCCCAACATATCCCCAACATATCCTCAACATATCCTCAACATATCCCCAACATATCCCCAACATATCCCCAACATATCCTCAATATATCCCCACACCTCTTGTTTGAATAGTTATTGTGTAATATTATGTCTGATACTTATCTTTGTTTGTTCCCCATAATTGTAAGCGCTGCGGAATCTGTAGGCGCTATATAAATAAAGTATTATTATTATGCATACGGCATCACCAGCTATAAATACAACCCTGTATATAGCTCTGAACTGGTTATTTCCAATGGTCATTTGCTATGAATTTTTTAATCTGTCCAGAAGGTGGCGTAGTCGTATGGTCATTTTTGTCCTGCAAAGTTATGCCAACTTTTTACATACCTGATTCTAACATCCAGTGGGACTAACTCTTCCTTCTGGGTGATACTAGATGCTCTCTAAGTATTGGATGTATCTTCATATCAATACCAAACTATCAAAGACCAGAGAATGAATTTAGAAAGACAAAAATCACTTTATTGAAAACTAGTTATAAAAACACATAAAATACATATAAAGAATGGCAAAAAAAATGGTGGCACAAGAAAAAGATGGGAGGACAAGAGGAGCTGTATATCCAGAAGACATGCAGATTAAATCAGGCATACATATGGGATACAATTAAATTAAGCCAGGTATAAGGGATAATTAGCCACATGGGGAACTCCAAAAATACATATAAATGTATTATAAATATAAATGCATATAAATATAAATGTACATATAAATGCACAGGTACACCATAAAAGCATAAAGGATAAGCTGAAAGAGCAATGGACATGCACCTAGTCTGGATACCTCTCACCTCCACCCCACTTGGGTCTCCTAATTGTCCTGGAAACTGTATGTCATATAATGCAAGCAATGATTGGCTAACCTGGGGTCATGTGATCTTACTGCTAGTGGCAAAGTATGCTGGGCTACCCTGGTGTGCTCTCAGTGTCCCAGTACTTCCTCCATTAATTCAGGTGCCAAAACGCCATGTTTTACTCATCCCTTCTGCTAATATTAGTGCTGATGCCAGACTTGCCCGAGCAGATCCTGGCCAAGTTGGAAAGTTCTGTGAACCGATTTAACCCTAAAGTTCTGAACGAGACCAGGTTTGCCAGGCTCGGCTCGCTCATCTCTATCTATTATCATAGAGTTGACTGCAGGGAGGGGATGGAGAGGACTGTGCAGCTGTAAAACATATTGTGAAGTTCTCTGTTGCCTAAGATCAGGGAATTTGTATGGCAATGGACATTTCTAGAGTAGGTACAGCTTCAGAACATGCCGGCGCTAGGACCGCTTGGAAAAGCGCCGTCTTATAGATAGCAACGCATTTCCGTGCGGACAGCGGAGTTTGAATTTCCATGCCAGATGTTTCCGGTGCGGAAACTCATCATGTGAACAGTGCAGCAGAATCCCATGGAAATCAATGGGACTCTGCTGCTACGGAATCTACGCAATGGAATTCCGCAAGGAAATTCCGTCATGTGAAGATATAGATGCAAACCTGGACAAGTTTCCTGTATATGTTAGCAGATTTATTTGGGACATATCCAGCAAACAGACAACGCTAATGTAGTGTGAGCATAGCCAGCGAGTGCATGTACTTGACTATTCTATACCATTGAATTTCTCTGTTTACCTCTATGTGACTTTATAGAAATGTAGCTGCCTTGAATTTCTCATTTCACCGTTCTGTGTTCCATAGAAAACCAAACACAATGAATCGCGCCACTAGACAAACACTCGCCGGGAAAATAACCTTTACATTCCCGGTGCTGCGTTTCTTTTCTGTGACTCTTTCCACAAATCCGAATAACAAATAAGGAGCGGCATGAGCATGAATTACTTCAATTAATACGGAGTTAATACATGCAAATAAAAAGATCAGACGTCAGAAAAAGTCATGGAAGACGTTTCCTGACTTGTTTGTTTATCTGCAGGTTATCTAAACGGCAGAATAATAAGAAAACAAAGTAACAAACATATCGCCTAATGAACAACATAAAGCCTAAAGCAGGTCTGAAAGACATCCATCACCCAACACATACTGTACGTAATGACTCCATTGTAGAATAGGGGAGGGCGGACCGTGAAATTATCCATCACCGCAGAATAAGTCATAATTGAGATATAACATTATCTAATGAGCCTCAGACACCGGCTGATATTGTGTAATGTCTGACTATGCTTGGCGTCAGCTGAGAGAAGTCATTGGCTTAGGTTCAGACTGAAGTAATAACCTGTAATATGGTAATATTTACTGATACAGATGAGAAAACTTCAATTCATGTTTAAAGAGTCCACACATCAAAACAACGTAAGTGCCTCCAAGTGCAAGTATATAACTACTATAATACTGACCCATTTATAAAAGAATATAACTACTATAATACTGCTCCTATGTACAAGAATATAACTACTATAATACTGCTCCTATATACAAGAATATATCTACTATAATACTGCCTCCTATATACAAGAATATAACTACTATAATACTGCTCCTATGTACAAGAATATAACTACTATAATACTGTCTCCTATAAACAAGAATATAACTACTATAATACTGCCACCTATATACAAGAATATAACTACTATAATACTGCCTCCTTTATACAAGAATATAACTAATATAATACTGCTCCTATATACAAGAATATAACTACTATAATACTGGTCCTATATACAAGAATATAACTACTATAATACTGCTCCTATATACAAGAATATAAGTACTACAATACTGCCTCCTATATACAAGAATATAACTACTATAATACTGCCTCCTTTATACAAGAATATAACTAATATAATACTGCTCCTATATACAAGAATATAACTACTATAATACTGGTCCTATATACAAGAATATAACTACTATAATACTGCTCCTATGTACAAGAATATAACTACTATAATACTGTTCCTATATACAAGAATATAACTACTATTATACTGCTCCTATATACAAGAATATAGCTACTATAATACTGCTCCTATATACAAGAATATAACTACTATAATACTGCTCCTATATACAAGAATATAACTACTATAATACTGCTCCTATATACAAGAATATAACTACTATAATACTGCTCCTATATACAAGAATATAACTACTATAATACTGCTCCTATGTACAAGAATATAACTACTATAATACTGCTCTTATATACAAGAATATAACTTCTATAATACTGCTCCTATATGCAAGAATATAACTACTATAATACTGCTCCTATAAACAAGAATATAACTACTATAATACTGCCTCCTATATACAAGAATATAACTACTATAATACTGCTCCTATATACAAGAATATAACTACTATAATACTGCCTTCTATATACAAGAATATAACTACTATAATACTGCTCCTATATACAAGAATATAACTACTATAATACTGCTCCTATGTACAAGAATATAACTACTATAATACTGTTCCTATATACAAGAATATAACTACTATTATACTGCTCCTATATACAAGAATATAGCTACTATAATACTGCTCCTATATACAAGAATATAACTACTATAATACTGCTCCTATATACAAGAATATAACTACTATAATACTGCTCCTATATACAAGAATATAACTACTATAATACTGCTCCTATATACAAGAATATAACTACTATAATACTGCTCCTATGTACAAGAATATAACTACTATAATACTGCTCTTATATACAAGAATATAACTTCTATAATACTGCTCCTATATGCAAGAATATAACTACTATAATACTGCTCCTATAAACAAGAATATAACTACTATAATACTGCCTCCTATATACAAGAATATAACTACTATAATACTGCTCCTATATACAAGAATATAACTACTATAATACTGCCTTCTATATACAAGAATATAACTACTATAATACTGCTCCTATATACAAGAATATAACTACTATAATACTGCTCCTATGTACAAGAATATAACTACTATAATACTGCCTTCTATATACAAGTATATAGCTACTATACTGCTCCTATATACAAGAATATAACTACTATAATACTGCTCCTATATACAAGAATATAACTACTATAATACTGCTCCTATGTACAAGAATATAACTACTATAATACTGCTCTTATATACAAGAACATATCTACTATAATCATGCTCCTATATACAAGAATATATCTACTATAATACTGCTCCTATATACAAGAATATATCTACTATAATACTGCCCCTATATACAAGAATATAACTACTATAATACTGCCCCTATATACAAGAATATAACTACTATAATACTGCCCCTATATACAAGAATATAACTACTATAATACTGCTCCTATATACAAGAATATTACTACTATAATACTGCTCCTATATACAAGAATATAACTACTATAATACTGCTCCTATATACAAGAATATAACTTCTATAATACTGCTCCTATATGCAAGAATATAACTACTATAATACTGCCTTCTATATACAAGAATATAACTACTATAATACTGCTCCTATATACAAGAATATAACTACTATAATACTGCTCCTATGTACAAGAATATAACTACTATAATACTGCCTTCTATATACAAGTATATAGCTACTATACTGCTCCTATATACAAGAATATAACTACTATAATACTGCTCCTATATACAAGAATATAACTACTATAATACTGCTCCTATGTACAAGAATATAACTACTATAATACTGCCTTCTATATACAAGTATATAGCTACTATACTGCTCCTATATACAAGAATATATCTACTATAATACTGCTCCTATATACAAGAATATGACTACTATAATACTGCTCCTATATACAAGAATATAACTACTATAACATTGCTCCTATATACATGAATATAACTACTATAATACTGCCCCCTATATACAAGAATATAACTACTATATTATTGCCTCCTATATACAAGAATATAACTACTATAATACTGCTCCTATATACAAGAATATAACTACTATAATACTGCTCCTATAAACAAGAATATAACTACTATAATACTGCTCCTATATACAAGAATATAACTACTATAATACTGCTCCTATATACAAGAATATATCTACTATAATACTGCTCCTATATACAAGAATATAACTACTATAATACTGCTCCTATATACAAGAATATAACTACTAAAATACTGCCTCCTATAAACAAGAATATAACTACTATAATACTGCCTCCTATATACAAGAATATAACTACTATAATACTGCTCCTATATACAAGAATATAACTACTATAATACTGCCCCTATATACAAGAATATAACTACTATAATACTGCTCCTATATACAAGAATATAACTACTATAATACTGCTCCTATATACAAGAATATAACTACTATAATACTGCCTTCTATATACAAGAATATAACTACTATAATACTGCTCCTATATACAAGAATATAACTACTATAATACTGCTCCTATGTACAAGAATATAACTACTATAATACTGCCTTCTATATACAAGTATATAGCTACTATACTGCTCCTATATACAAGAATATAACTACTATAATACTGCTCCTATATACAAGAATATAACTACTATAATACTGCTCCTATGTACAAGAATATAACTACTATAATACTGCTCTTATATACAAGAACATATCTACTATAATCATGCTCCTATATACAAGAATATATCTACTATAATACTGCTCCTATATACAAGAATATATCTACTATAATACTGCCCCTATATACAAGAATATAACTACTATAATACTGCCCCTATATACAAGAATATAACTACTATAATACTGCCCCTATATACAAGAATATAACTACTATAATACTGCTCCTATATACAAGAATATTACTACTATAATACTGCTCCTATATACAAGAATATAACTACTATAATACTGCTCCTATATACAAGAATATAACTTCTATAATACTGCTCCTATATGCAAGAATATAACTACTATAATACTGCCTTCTATATACAAGAATATAACTACTATAATACTGCTCCTATATACAAGAATATAACTACTATAATACTGCTCCTATGTACAAGAATATAACTACTATAATACTGCCTTCTATATACAAGTATATAGCTACTATACTGCTCCTATATACAAGAATATAACTACTATAATACTGCTCCTATATACAAGAATATAACTACTATAATACTGCTCCTATGTACAAGAATATAACTACTATAATACTGCTCCTATATACAAGATTATAAATAACACAGTACAGTTCATCTCTTTTATTCTACCTGGCCAGGTGACACTTCCTGGGTGTCGCTATGAAGACTTCCTAACTAACCGGGAAATGATGCCATAGTGGGTGATATACTGACACCCGGGAAGAGTCACCTGACCAGGTGGCATTCAAATAAGCCACTTTACATATTCTTTTTCAACTGATAAACTGTTACTCACATTTTGATAAATCTCCCCTATAGAGTTCATCTTCTCTGCTCTTCCCTCCTATGATAACCCTGATTGGCAGTGATAAATTCCACCAGCTGTCACTATGACGGGCACCGCAGTATAACTCAGGCGGACGTTATTATTTATCTTGGCCACATTATCTGGACGGCGTCATTCTTGCTTTGTTCATCCGTCTATTTAGTTGTTTTCCACTTGTAAACAGCTGGAAAAAAAGTGAAAAGAATAGAAACAAAATCAGGCTGAACGACCAAGCTGGGCCAAGACTGCAGTGTACGTGCCGCCAGCATCATACGATCACTGCCAAGGACACTTACCGATTATTTCTGCCAAAATTAGAAACATGTATTTGATGTGATGAGGAAGAATGTTTTCTGCCTCATTGGCTGCTCAGTATTTAACTTGTTAGAGCCGCAGTTTGTGCTTCAGAGCTGCAGCCACTGACGATCATTTTTGAGTACCATTTTGGAGTACTTTGAGCCCTGCACTGTGTTCTGGCTACAACACAGTTTTCCCATTCTGCAGAGAAGAATATTTGTCTGGTAAAGCAGACATATTGGTGACTGGGAAAGCTGGGTGGCATGCAGTTCACAGAACAGGGCTATAGTACTTCCCCAGTTTTCTCAGTCTCCTCTAGAGAATATCTGTCTGGTAAATCAGCCATATTGAAGTTCTTTAGGAGACTGGAAAAGCTGGGTGGCACACAGCACACAGTGCAGGGCTCACAGTACTTCACCAGTGTTTCCAGTCTCCTGAAGAGAATATCTGTGTAGTAAGGCAGCCATATCGGAGTTCTTTAGAAGATAGGGAAAGCTGGGTGGCATGCATACTGTGTGCCACCCAGCTTCCCAGGCTGCTTGTCCTATCGGCACTACAGCACTGCCATGGCCTTTTCTTGCCCCCACACTGATGTTTTCTCTCAGATGGCAGTCAATTTTCTCTACATCCCCTCTCCCTTCTCTCTGCCCCCACAACTATTTCCTGGACCTGCCTGCTGGACCGTTAAATCATACTTTATCATGAGTTTGGTCCAATGACAGGATGTTTAAAACATCCAGGCAATCTCTGCAGCCCAAGAGTAACATGATCATCCTAATGGATATCCTAAACTCTACCATAATTTAATTTGACACTAAAGAAAGATTGTACCAAGTTGTAACTTGTACAAATACAGATATATATATATATATATATATATATATATATATATATATATATATATATAAAGAATAAAATATATTTAAAAAATTGCCCAAAATAGAAATTACAACACAATTTCCACAACACAATCTCAAGAAATCTACAAAAAAAAGCACTTGGCTACATCAATTTACCAAATCAATTTCTATTAACTGAAGAATTCACATGGGAAAGTAGGAGAACGCTATGGGAAAGACGGCAGGTTAGTAGTTTAGTCGTTTTGGTGTACACGGTAGTTTTTGTTGCTCTGTCTGTATCGTAACTTCACGTTTGTATAAAGCTGTTGGATTCGTTGACCCCGCTGTATTATTTCCTTTTTTTGCTCATGAGGTGGGAAAAGGAAGAGGAAATATCCTGACAAATTTACTCGTGGAGATGAACCAATCTCTCAAGATTTGTTTCTCGAAGATCTATCAAACAGGTTTTCAGATATGATTTGGATTCAACGAATGAATGAGATTTGTGTAGGAGCATAGACTCCACTGTATGCCTCACTGCTCAGTGTACTGGAGAATAGACTCCACTGTATGCCTCACTGCTCAGTGTACTGGAGAATAGACTCCACTGTATGCCTCACTGCTCAGTGTACTGGAGAATAGACTCCACTGTATGCCTCACTGCTCAGTGTACTGGTGCGCAGACTCCAATGTATGCCTCACTACTCAGTGTACAGGAGCACAGACTCCACTGTATGCCTCACTGCTCAGTGTACTGGTGCGCAGACTCCAATGTATGCCTCACTGCTCAGTGTATTGGAGCACAGACTCCAATGTATGCCTCACTGCTCAGTGTACAGGAGCACAGACTCCAATGTATGCCTCACTGCTCAGTGTACAGGAGCACAGACTCCAGTGTATGCCTCACTGCTCAGTGTATTGGAGCACAGACTCCAATGTATGCCTCACTGCTCAGTGTACAGGAGCACAGACTCCAATGTATGCCTCACTGCTCAGTGTACAGGAGCACAGACTCCAATGTATGCCTTACTGCTCAGTGTACTTGAGCACAGACTCCAATGTATGCCTCACTGCTCAGTGTATAGGAGCACAGACTCCAATGTATGCCTTACTGCTCAGTGTACTGGAGCACAGACTCCACTGCATGCCTCACTGCTCAGTGTACTGGTGCACAGACTCCAATGTATGCCTCACTGCTCAGTGTACAGGAGCACAGAGTCCAGTGTATGCCTCACTGCTCAGTGTACAGGAGCACAGACTCCAATGTATGCCTCACTGCTCAGTGTACATGAGCAGAGACTCCAATGTATGCCTCACTGCTCAGTGTACTGGTGCACAGACTCCAATGTATGCCTCACTGCTCAGTGTACAGGAGCATAGACTCCAATGTATGCCTCACTGCTCAGTGTACAGGAGCACAGACTCCAATGTATGCCTCACTGCTCAGTGTACAGTAGCACAGACTCCACTGTATGCCTCACTGCTTAGTGTACAGGAGCACAAACTCCTCTGTATGCCTCACTGCTCAGTGTACAGGAGCACAGACTCCACTGTATGCCTCACTGCTCAGTGTACAGTAGCATAGACTCCACTGTATGCCTCAATACTTAGTTTACAGGAGCACAGACTCCACTGTATGCCTCACTGATCAGTATGCAGGAGCATAGACTTCACTGTTTGCCTCACTGCTCAGTGTACATGAGCAGTTGTTTAGGCCTACTTCGGGTCAAGCCAGTTTTAATTGTGCAAAAGGGACTAAATTGTGGCGTCACATGATGAGTTCGCTCGCAATCAGGCGCCATGTAGTTTTTATGCCACCTATTGAGTAGACTTGCACGAAAATTTTTGAGTTTTCAGTGGAGTGCTCCTTTAAATAGTCTTAATACTTTTAGCCCCTTGTCTGTTAGCAGGAGGATGGTCCAAACACTTTTAGAAAAATAAAAAATAAAATAATAATTCCAGTTTAATAGCTTGTCATTGATCGGAGCCATTATCCATTCTAATGTTTCTGTAGATGAAGGGTGAAGGATTGAGCAGCAACTTGTATAGAGATTCTCAGCATCCCATGAGCCATTGTGCCGTCATGGTAATGAGTAATTAGGATGAGTAATCTGCCGTAAACACAATGGGACCTAATAGCGGGAAGATAAGGAAAAGAAGCTGCCATCCTAAATAGTCTATTATTTATAACACTGATGTAGTAAGACAGTATACAGCAATCCAAGGTAGATGAATAGTTTAACCAGCTATGGGACTGTATAAAAACATAGCTACTACAGTGCCTCCCTTGTCCATAGGCTGTGTCTGGTATTGCAGGTTCAAGTCAACAGGACTGAGCTGCAATGCCACTTGAATGGAGATATCTGTGTTTCCAGAACTGGAGACGTGATGTCACGCCACGCCCCCTCCATTCATGTCTATGGGAGGGGGCGTGACAGTCGTCACGCCCCCTCCCATAGACATGAATAGAGGGGGTGTGGTGTGACATCACGAGGGGGTGTAACATGACGTCACATCTCCAGACCCGGAAACATAGAGGTTTCTGAGACTGGAGCAGCAGCCCGACATAGACTGCGGGTGCTGCACGGAGATCGCATGGCGTCCCAGCTGCGGGCCCCCTGCGATCGGACATCTTATCCCCTATCTTACTTGTCCAGAGCAGATTTCCCTTTTCCCCAAGAGTCATGGACAAAGCCCCCAAGGGCAAAATGCGTCGGCGGTATGGTTGGTGACAGGGGAACTCCCCGTTCCCAGTCACCCACCACACCTCCGACGCGTTTCGCCCTGGGGGCTTTGTCCATGACTCTGTATATCTGTTTTCTAGCCGGTCTTAGACCACTTTTCTGGCTCCCAGCTATTTTCTATCTCTCATTATGCTTGGCACTGGTTCAGGAGACCATTCCTATGTACTCATCTGTATTTTTTTTGTCACTGCGCACTTCTCTTGCATTTTTTGCACAATTGCACTTCTCTATATTTCTACCTACTCCTGTCATATACATCTGTGTGGGACTATTGTATTATTGTTTTTGTTTTGTATAGCTGGCGATGACTTCTTATTAGTGCTATATACTCATTATCATATTTGACTCTGTACCCCTCCTTTCTCTAGTCCCCACCTTTTTCTGTGTCCATGCCTCTTGCTTTTAACCACATTTTTTGTATTATTTTCATAATAAAGATTATTTATTTTTATATATGGCCCATTTTTGAGTGGTCTTTAAGGTTGATAGTTTATCATATCTACCTATGTAAAAAAAGTCACGTGTTCACCATAATTCTGCCCTCAATGTCACATCATGACAAAGTAATAACAATGTTTGGTTGGGTTCAAGTCAGGTCTCTCCAGAGATGTTCTATTAGGTCAGGATCTGTCTGGGCCACTAAAGGACATTTACAGATTTGTCCCTGTATTGTCTTGGCCATGTGCTTACGGTCATTGTCTTATTGTAAGGTGAATCTTCTCCCCAGTCTGAGGTCCAGAGCGCAGAGGGTTTTATTAAAAATATATCTGTACTTTACTCCATCCAGCTTTTCCTCAACTCTGACTAGTCTCCCTGCCCCCACAGCATAATGCTGCCCCCACCATGATCACTGTAGGGATGGCATTGGGCAGGTGATGGGCAGTACCTGGTTTCCCCCAGACATGATGCTGCCCCCACCATGATCACTGTAGGGATGGTATTGGGCAGGTGATGGGCAGTGCCTGGGTTCCTCCAGACATGATGCTGCCCCCACTATGATCACTGTAGGGATAGTATCGGGCAGGTGATGGGCAGTACCTGGTTTCCCCCAGACATGATGCTGCCCCCACCATGATCACTGTAGGGATGGTATTGGGCAGGTGATGGGCAGTGCCTGGTTTCCTCCAGACATGATGCTGTCCCCACCATGATCACTGTAGGGATGGTATTGGGCAGGTGATGGGCAGTGCCTGGTTTCCTCCAGACATGATGCTGCCCCCACCATGATCACTGTAGGGATGGTATTGGGCAGGTGATGGGCAGTACCTGGTTTCCTCCAGACATGATGCTGCCCCCACCATGATCACTGTAGGGATGGTATTGGGCAGGTGATGGGCAGTACCTGGGTTCCTCCAGAAATGATGCTGCCCCCCACCATGATCACTGTAGGGATGGTATTGGGCAGGTAATGGGCAGTGCCTGGTTTCCTCCAGACATGATGCTCCCCCACCATGATCATTGTAGGGATGGTATTGGGCAGGTGATGGGCAGTGCCTGGTTTCCCCCAGACATGATGCTGCCCCCACCATGATCACTGTAGGGATGGTATTGGGCAGGTGATGGGCAGTACCTGGTTTCCTCCAGACATGATGCTGCCCCCACCATGATCACTGTAGGGATGGTATTGGGCAGGTGATGGGCAGTGCCTGGTTTCCTCCAGACATGATGCTGCCCCCACCATGATCACTGTAGGGATGGTATTGGGTAGGCGATGGGCAGTACCTGGTTTCCTCCAGACATGATGCTGCCCCCACCATGATCACTGTAGGGATAGTATTGGGCAGGTGATGGGCAGTGCCTGGTTTCCTCCAGACATGATGCTGCCCCCACCATGGTCACTGTAGGGATGGTATTGGGCAGGTGATGGGCAGTGCCTGGTTTCCTCCAGACATGATGCTGTCCCCACCATGATCACTGTAGGGATGGTATTGGGCAGGTGATGGGCAGTGCCTGGTTTCCTCCAGACATGATGCTGCCCCCACCATGATCACTGTAGGGATGGTATTGGGTAGGCGATGGGCAGTACCTGGTTTCCTCCAGACATGATGCTGCCCCCACCATGATCACTGTAGGGATAGTATTGGGCAGGTGATGGGCAGTGCCTGGTTTCCTCCAGACATGATGCTGCCCCCACCATGGTCACTGTAGGGATGGTATTGGGCAGGTGATGGGCAGTGCCTGGTTTGCTGCTCTAACTTCCATATACTTTTACAGTAGTTACGGCGCAGTGTTGGACCCCCCTGCTGGATACTTCTGTAATAGCGGCCATGGTTGTCCCCTTTAGGGTTGTCCCCTTTAGGGAAAAATGTCTGAATTAAAGGAGTACTCCGGCGCGCACTTTTTTCCTTTTATCCCATCTGGGCTGCAAAATAAAAGAAAACACACTTTATCTTACCTGCCAACGAGCCCCCGGTGCTTCAGTACAGGTGTTCGGTCCCCAGGCTGTATTCTTCTTACTTCCGGTTAGCCCGGCACGTCACGCGGAGCTTCAGCCTATCACCAGCTGAGGCGGGACATCGCTGCGGCCAGTGATAGGCTGAAGCTCCGTGTGACGTGCCGGGCTAACAGGAAGTAAGAAGAATACAGCCCGGGGACCGAACACCTGTACGGGAGTGTACCGGAGCTCCGGGGGCTCGTTGGCAGGTAAGAGAAAGTGTGTTTACTTTTATTTTGTAGCCCGGACGGGATAAAAGGAAAAAAGTGTGCACCGGAGTACTCCTTTAATGTTGCCAATAAATGCGGCCACATCCCATGACACATGTATAATACTTTAATATTTCTACAGATGTAGCAGAGCAGAGTTTGGCGTTTGATACAGCTCGTGGTGACGCCGTGGATGGCGAATTAAAGGACAAGTATCATGTAAAAAAAAAACGTATCCCCTACTATTCCATCTCTTTATCCTTGTTTTGGTTCCACCCTGCAGTCACATGAATTCTTGTACAGACAGGATACATTTCCTTCGTTTTCTACCGATTCGAGTCATTGACATATTTTTCTTTATAAAGCTCCGACTGATGCGCAGCCACTGGAGCCTCCTGGGTAGGAAGGGGTTACAGGGGGCGGACATGGTGATGGATCACACTGTGGAGCTGAGTGTGTTCCCTGCACTATCCCCAGATGTCTATGTCTCACAAGGCTGATCACACTTGGCTCCATCAGGCTGCACTAGGGGCACCTCCTTCTGCTTCACCCTCTTGACCCCCAAGGTAAGTGACAGCGGTTTACTTACTGCAAATACTAAGAGCATCTAGGGAAGGAATCATCTCCTACTTGTCTTATGGAAAGTGTATGGACACTATGACTTGTACTTGTCTATCTGCATAGAAGAGCTGAGTTTGTTATATGACACTTTACATGTCTGTGGGTTTATAGAAATGCAAGACAACTTTACTGCATTATTTATATGAGAAATTGATAGATATGTGATAGATAGATATGAGATAGATAGATATGAGATAGATAGATAGATAGATATGAGATAGATAGATATGAGATAGATAGATAGATAAAGAGATAGATATAAGGTAGATAGATAGATATGAGACAGATAGATATGAGAGATAGATAGATATGAGAGATAGATAGATAGATAGAGAGATAGATATAAGGTAGATAGATATTGATAGACAGATAAATAATAGGGGATGGATATGATATAAATAGATAAATAAATAAATAGTCAGTTAGATAGATAGATATGAGATAGATAGATATGAGATAGATAGATAGATATGAGATAGATAGATAGATAGATAGATATGAGATAGAAAGATAAATATTAGATAGATAGATAGATAGATAGATAGATATGAGATAGATAGATAGATAGATAGATAGATAGATATGAGATAGAAAGATAAATATTAGATAGATAGATAGATAGATATGAGATAGATAGATATATAGATATGAGATAGATAGATATGAGATAGATAGATAGATAGATAGATGTATATGAGATAGATAGATATGAGACAGATAGATATGAGATAGATAGATAGATATGAGATAGATAGATATGATCTGAGTTAATAAATCATTTCCAGATCTGTCTAGTAATATTTGCTCCAGGAAAAGCAAGGCGACAACCAACATGGCCACATTAGAACAGGGCTGCCACCCAGCTTTCCCAGACCCCTGAACAGTGTTTTGAAGTTACAAAAGAGAACATAACATATGTCATTGAGAGACACAATGAATTATATTTGAAGGTTAGACAGACAAGAGCCTATTGAAGACATGAAAACTGCCACCCAGCTTTCCCAGGAACAGAAAAAGCAATTGAATAACATGTCTGACATCCAATAGAGCCATTATCACATCCACAGTTTCTGCTGCACTTCGGTACCCCTACCCTTCCATGAATAAACAAGCCCCTTTAGCCTGAAAAGTTTAATAAACTGTAATGCTAAAGAGTTAAAAGAACTGAACTCTGCTACATCCACATCATTGAGAAGGGACTTATGGCAGGAATAGGTGCAGCGAGTGTGTTACTGACAGTCATGGATCCCGCAGTTCATGTGTCCAGTTTATGCAGAGTCTGGGAATATGTTGAGTTTTTTTAGAAAGTATGTGGCTTGGATGAGCGCCCACCTTATTGTTCCTGTGAGACAATAACTCACCGCACTTACAAGATGTTATTCTTCACACAATTGGTTACTGCTGGATATTAGGGAAACATTTACTACAAGGAGTCGATATATTGTTACAAGTGAAGAAAAGATAAGACTGGTGGGAAAAGCAATGAATGAATGAGTCCCCTGAGTAAGCAAAGGATACACCAGGCCCTGCCCCAAGGATAGAGAGTAACGCAGTACTAGACCATATGGGGAGAGTATAATAGATATAAACTGTAGGGTCACCTGGTAAATGTACTGATATATGTATACTGTACTGATCCTGAGTTATATCCTGTATTATACTCCAGAGCTGTACTCACTATTCTGCTGGTGGGGTCACTGTGTACATACATTACATTACTTATCCTGTACTGATCCTGAGTTATATCCTGTATTATACTCCAGAGCTGTACTCACTATTCTGCTGGTGAGGTCACTGTGTACATACATTACATTACTTATCCTGTACTGATCCTGAGTTATATCCTGTATTATATTCCAGAGCTGTACACTCACTATTCTGCTGGTGAGGTCACTGTGTACATACATTACATTACTTATCCTGTACTGATCCTGAGTTATATCCTGTATTATATTCCAGAGCTGTACACTCACTATTCTGCTGGTGAGGTCACTGTGTACATACATTACATTACTTATCCTGTATTGATCCTGAGTTATATCCTGTATTATACTCCAGAGCTGTACTCACTATTCTGCTGGTGAGGTCACTGTGTACATACATTACATTACTTATCCTGTACTGATCCTGAGTTATATCCTGTATTATACTCCAGAGCTGTACTCACTATTCTGCTGGTGAGGTCACTGTATACATACATTACATTACTTATCCTGTACTGATCCTGAGTTATATCCTGTATTATCCTACAGAGCTGTACTCACTATTCTGCTGGTGAGGTCACTGTGTACATACATTACATTACTTATCCTGTACTGATCCTGAGTTATATCCTGTATTATCCTACAGAGCTGTACTCACTATTCTGCTGGTGAGGTCACTGTGTACATACATTACATTACTTATCCTGTACTGATCCTGAGTTCTATCCTGTATTATACTCCAGAGCTGGACTCACTACTCTGCTGGTGGGGTCACTGTGTACATACATTACATTACTTATCCTGTACTGATCCTGAGTTATATCCTGTATTATACTCCAGAGCTGTACTCACTATTCTGCTGGTGAGGTCACTGTGTACATACATTACATTACTTATCCTGTACTGATCCTGAGTTATATCCTGTATTATACCCCAGAGCTGTACTCACTATTCTGCTGGTGAGGTCACTGTGTACATACATTACATTACTTTTCCTGTACTGATTCTGAGTTATATCCTGTATTATACCCCAGAGCTGTACTCACTATTCTGCTGGTGAGGTCACTGTGTACATACATTACTTATCCTGTACTGATCCTGAGTTATATCCTGTATTATATTCCAGAGCTGTACTCACTATTCTGCTGGTGAGGTCACTGTGTACATACATTACATTACTTATCCTGTACTGATCCTGAGTTATATCCTGTATTATACTCCAGAGCTGTACTCACTATTCTGCTGGTGAGGTCAATGTGTACATACATTACATTACTTATCCTGTACTGATCCTGAGTTCTATCCTGTATTATACTCCAGAGCTGGACTCACTATTCTGCTGGTGAGGTCACTGTGTACATACATTACATTACTTTTCCTGTACTGATTCTGAGTTATATCCTGTATTATACCCCAGAGCTGTACTCACTATTCTGCTGGTGAGGTCACTGTGTACATACATTACTTATCCTGTACTGATCCTGAGTTATATCCTGTATTATATTCCAGAGCTGTACTCACTATTCTGCTGGTGAGGTCACTGTGTACATACATTACATTACTTATCCTGTACTGATCCTGAGTTATATCCTGTATTATACTCCAGAGCTGTACTCACTATTCTGCTGGTGAGGTCAATGTGTACATACATTACATTACTTATCCTGTACTGATCCTGAGTTATATCCTGTATTATACTCCAGAGCTGTACTCACTATTCTGCTGGTGGGGTCACTGTGTATCTCACTGTTTGACCATCACCTTGCGTTTCCTCTATTGATTTTCTTTGTGGTCCTCACACCAATCACTGTGCAGTCATCTAGTAAAACTAATTAACTATGGGAGCTCAGCTGAGGAGTAAGGGGGGTGTCTGACAACACATTTGCTCACTGTCTCCAATAATATAGATAAAATCGGAGAGGCTCTTGTCGGAGGAGTCACCACAAAGACCTGAGACGCCCTATACCCATGGTGTCTAGAAACTATAGAAAGAAATATATGGATTTGGGGCTTAAGGTCATGGATATTATATATCAATAAAATAATATTGGTTTGACCATACAAGTAAATAAAGAGAGGGAAACAGTATAAAATACAATAGATTTGTGTTTCCAATAATAACAGAAGACATTACTTTCTCTGCTTTTTGTCATTTTTTTTTACTGTTGTTGTGGTATTTTCTCCATTAGTCAGGATTAGAAAGTATTATATATATATATATATATATATATATATATATATATATATAATATATATATATATATATATATATATATATATATATATATATATATACTGCCAAGATAGGAAATGTTTGTGAGGTTGTGCTGCAGAGGATGGAATTGTAGGTGTACAGACATGTATAAGCAATGAGAGGATTGTTTCCTACATTAAAGGGGTACTCCGCCCCTGGACATCTTATCCCCTATCCAAAGGATGTCTGATCGCTGGGGGCCCGCTGCAATCTCCTTGCGGCACCGATTGCTGCATCGGAGGCTCGTTACAGCACAGCCACGCCCCCTCATGACGTCACGGCCACATCCCCTCAATGCAAGTCTATAGGAGTCTGCCACGCCCCTTCTCATAGACTTACATTGAGAGGGAGGGTATGACGTCCAGAGGGGGCGTGGCCATGACATCACACGGCATCGCTAGTCATCAGGCATGGGGCAAAGTTTGCTCCGTGCACACGATGACTGCGGTGCCGCAGCTGATATCGCGGAGGTCCCCAGCGGCGGGACCCCGTGATCAGACATCTTATCCCCTATCCTTTGGATAGGGGATAAGTTGTATAGGGGCAGAGTACCCCTTTAAGGGGGAACTCCGGTGAAAATCCTTTTTTTTTTAAATCAACCGGTGCCAGAAAGTTAAACCGATTTGTAAATGACTTCTATTAAAAAAAAAAAATCTTTACCCTTTCAGTACTTTTTAGCAGCTGTATGCTACAGAGGAAATTCTTTTCTTTTTGCATTTATTTTTTGTCTTGTCCACAGTGCTCTCTGCTGACACCTCTGTCAGTATCAGGAACAGTCCAGAGCAGGTGAAAATCCCCATTGCAAACCTATGCTGCTCTGGACAGTTCCTGACACGGACAGAGGTGTCAGCAGAGAGCACTGTGGACAAGACAAAAAGGAAATTCAAAAAGAATAGAATTTCCTCTGTAGCATACAGCCACTAAAAAGTACTGGAAGGGTAAAGATTTTTAAATAGAAGTAATTTACAAATCTGTTTAACTTTCTGGCACCAGTTGACTTAAAGTACCCCTTTAAGTATAAGGGCAAGAGAAGTACTCAAGTACGAAACAGCCGTTGCCTTTCACGCCCGTGTCCTTTCCTTTAGTAATGCATATGAAGCATTCAGCTAACTGGTGAGTGACGCTTCTTTTGCTACATTTATGGGCATTTTTGTATTGTCAGCAGAGTGCCACCATAGCTGTATTATGAACTGGGTTTTATAGGGAATCCAGTAAGATATGTGCACAAAGAGCAGTGCCAGACTACTACTCCTATTGTGCACCAACACCCTGTATACGGTCGCAATATATTTGCTGCATCCCCTTCTTGTTCAGATACTTGGTCACTATAGAGTTTGATTCAGTCGAGTGAAATAAATGGTTAAAGGGGTACTCCGGTGGAAAACTTTTTTTTTTTTTTAAATCAACTGGTGCCAGAAAGTTAAACAGATTTGTAAATTGCTTCTATTAAAAAATCTTAATCCTTCCAGTACTTATTAGCTGCTGAATACTATAGATGAAATTCTTTTCTTTTTGGAACACAGAGCTCTCTGCTGCCATCACGAGCACAGTGCTCTCTGCTGACATCTCTGTCCATTTTAAGAACTGTCCAGTGTAGGAGAAAATCCCCATAGAAAACATATGCTGCTCTGGACAGTTCCTAAAATGGACAGAGATGTCAGCAGAGAGCACTGTGGTCATGATGTCAGCAGAGAGCTCTGTGTTCCAAAAAGAAAATAATTTCCTCTGTAGTGATCAACAGCTAATAAGTACTGGAAGGATTAAGATTTTTTAATACAAGTTCTATACAAATCTGTTTAACTTTCTGGCACCAGTTGATTTTAAAAAAAGTGACCGGAGTACCCCTTTAAATCCTGAGCTGTCACATTCTTGGCTCCCTCCGGTCGGCTTATCAGTTTTATTGTTTCTTTATGATCAATGTATTTCTGGCAGACATCCAGAGACGGGAAAACTTAATAAGGCAGAAGAGAAACTATTTATTATTTACAAAACGCAGACGCATTGATCCTTTCTCGCTCATAACTTAGGCCAGTGTTTCCCAACCAGGGTGCCTCCAGCTTTTGCAAAACTACAACTCCCAGCATGCCCAGACCGCCTTTGGCATGCTGGGAGTTGTAGTTTTATATAGCCAAAAACAAAGAGACCCACAATACTAATATTATTTCAAAAAGTATGACAATCTTTATTAGACAATATAAACCAAGCACCAACACCCCAACGCACGTTTCGCGTATGGGCTTCGTCAGGGGGCGTGTCACACGCCCCCTGACGAAGCCCATACGCGAAACGTGCGTTGGGGGTGTTGGTGCTTGGTGTTCCTGGTTTGTGGGTATATGACAGGTAGTCTCTTTAGGTATTACTTATCTTGGGTCCCTATTCATGTCTGTTATACTGCATTGCTGCTCCCTATGTTATACTGATGTATGTTAGATGTTATATCTATACTGTACTATATTATGAGTTTTATATTGTATATGCTCTCGACTGAATACTAGTGTTGCTCGCGAATATTCGCAATGCGAATTTTATTCTCGAATATCGCATATTCGCGAATTCGCGAATATTCGCGAATATAGCACTATATATTCGGAATTACGAATATTGGTATATTTTTTTTTTTTATACTTTATTTATTTATTTTTTTTCACAGTACACATCACAGTGATCATCCCTCTCTGCTTCCAGCTTGTGTGGTGTAAAGAAGGCTCTAATACTACTGTGTGAGACTGGTGTGCGAATTTTCGCATATACGAAAATATGCATATGCTAATTTTCGCATATGCGAATTTACGCATATGCGAAAATAAATCGCGAATATTACGAATATGACGAATATTCGCGAATATATGACGAATATTCGTCCATATATTCGCGAATATTCGCGAATTCGAATATGGCCTATGCCGCTCAACACAACTGAATACCTACATTACCCATACCAGATTCACTGGCACTTGTTGTCTCCTGCCTAAGGTCATCCTCTGCCTTTTAATTATTTTTAATTGTTTGTTTTATATTGTCTAATAAAGATTGTCATACTTTTTGAAATAATATTAGTATTGCGGGTCTCTTTGTTTTTGGCTATATATTGGTACCCCCGGGACCTACATACGGTGCTTAATGTTTGCCGTGTTGTTGTTTGGCTAAATTGAGTTGTAGTTTTGCAACAGCTTGAGGCACCCTGGTTGGGAAACACTGACTTAGACTGAAAGTTGTGAAGTTTGAGAAATCCCCAAAAGTCAGATTCCTCTTGAATTTACTTCTAATGGATTATGTTTTAGATATTGATGCATATTTCTATATTTCTTTCTTTCTTTAGATTTTTTAAAATGAATTATTTTGAAACAGAAAAAAAAAAGATAATTTTTTTTTCAGAATTACACTTTAAAAACTATACAAAATAGCCAAAATAAAAATGTAATATTTGATTGGGGAAAAAATTTAGATTTTTTTTTTATAAATAAATAAAGATAATTAATTGGCCCTTATTTACTAAGAGTGTTGTGTAGGTTTCTTTGTGGGTTTTAATTCCCTACAATTTATTTTCCACGGTATTTACTAAGGTTTCCCTATATTTTGCACTTTCCCTACACTTCGCTTTTTTTTACACATCTTCTGATCTGTCGGGTTTTCTTCAGCTGAAATCCACCACATTTTATGGGGAAACCTTAGTAAATATGTTGGGTTTTTGTGAAAATGCCGGGAACACGCCCCTTTTCGGAGACCACGCCTCCTTTCTCGGCAGACACGCCCCTTTTTTCGCATTTTCTTGGCAAAATGGAGAGTTAGTCAGGGTTTTTTCAATTCTGGCGCAGATTCTGGAGCAGACAGAATTTCTGGCGCAATGCGACAGGATCTGGCGCACAACCCGACAAAACATGTCGGGTTTGCAATAGTAAATGAGGGCCAATGTGTATATATGTATATGTGTATGTTCCAGCATCACTTCCAAACAGCTGGAGATATTTCCATGAAACTTGGTCACATGTTACTAATATGTCAACTAAAAATATAGGATAGGTTAATTAACCCTTACCCACCCCCATTTGCAGGGGTAGGGTTTTTTGTTTAAGTCTATAGGAAATATATGTTACTGTACAACTTCCAAACGGCTGGAGATAATTCACTAATACTTGGTCACATGTTACTTATATGTTCACTAAAAATATAGAATAGTTAATTTAACCCTAACCTACCCCCATTTGCGAAGGGTCATGGTTTTGTGTAAGGTCCCATGCAAATCTATGGAAGCATAACTTCCGTACTGCTTTAGATATTTTGATAATACTTGGTCATGTGTTACTTATATGTCAAATATGTAAAATCTCCGGGTGAGTGTGTCAGTCCGGCTTGTAAACCACACCTTTCCTACATGCCACACCCCATCTTGAAAAGCCATGCCTACCCTTTAAGCCACACCCATTTTAATTTCTACCCTTTTGTGCATTGGTCTGACTGGCAAATCACGCCACTCCCACAAAGCCACGCCCCTTCTATTTTTGGTTTACAATAGCTTCATCACAAATCAGCCCCACCTGGAATAAAAGGTCAGAATAGGAGGACGGGATATGAGGACGTATATGACCATGTGATATGAGGACGGGATATGAGGTTGGGATATGAGAACGGGATATGAGAACGGGATATGAGGGTTGGGATATGAGGTTGGGATATGAGGTTGGGATATGAGGTTGGGATATGAGGTCGGGATATGAGGACGGGATATGAGGACGGGATATGAGGTCGGGATATTAGGTTGGGATATGAGGACGGGATATGAGGACGAGATATGAGGTCGGGATATGAGGACGAGATATGAGGTCGTGATATGAGGACGGGATATGAGGACGAGATATGAGGTCGGGATATGAGGACAGGATATGAGGACGGGATATGAGGTCAAGATATGAGGATGGGATATGAGGACGGGATAGTAGGTTGAGATGTGAGGACAGAAAATGAGATAGGGATATGAGGACTGGATATGAGGACGGGATATGAGGTCAGGATATGAGGAGGGGATATGAGGTCGGGATATGTGGTTGGGAATTGAGGACGGGATATGAGGTCAGGATATGAGGTCGGGATATGTGGTTGGGAATTGAGGACAGGATATGAGGTCAGGATATGAGGTCGGGATATGTGGTTGGGAATTGAGGACAGAATATGAGGTCAGGATATGAGGTCGGGATATGTGGTTGGGAATTGAGGATGGGATATGAGGTCAGGATATGAGGTCGGGATATGAGATTGGGAATTGAGGACGGGATATGAGGATGAGATATGAGGTCGGGATATGTGGTTGGGAATTGAGGTCAGGATATGAGGTCAGGATATGAGGACAAAAGCTTCCTCCTTTGTTGCTTTTCCTCAACCACAAGGATTAGGTAGGAGAAAACAGGCAACGCCGGGTACTCAGCTAGTAAATAAATAAATAAACAGCATTGATAAGTTCATTTCTAAAAAGTATTAAAAAAAATTAAATATAAACTACCTGTATACCATACAATATGTACTATACAATATGTTTAGTGTTTATGAATCCATCCAAAATGCAAGATCTATTTATTATGGGATATAATATGGGAAAATCAATAAGTAAATAAATAAATACCAGAGATTAATTATCTAATTTCTAAATAATATTCAAATGAATTAATTAATGAATAAGTTAATAAATGAATACATTAACAGCATTGATTATTTAATTTCTAAATTATATTTAAAAAAAATATATATATATATACCACCTATGCTATTTGTTTTTGCATTTATGAATCCATTCATAAACAAATCCGATACATAAATAAATACCGTACTCAAATAAATAAATACATACATACCAGAGATGAATAATTTAATTTCTAAATAATTTTAAATATTTTTTTATAAATAAATAAAATAAACAAATATATAATTAAATAAATAAAAAAATTATTGCAAAATGCAAGAACAATCTAAATATTTAATTTTGTATTTACATTAACTGCTTGTTTTCTCACCACCTTCTATGTGGTAGAGGTTTATGGCTTTATCACATCTTTTTTTTAGATAACTTAAGATAAATGGAATTCTGCATAAATGGGTGTTTTTTTTTTTTTTTTTTTTTTACATCTTAATATACGTTATGTTTTTTTCTACGATAAAAATGGGATTTTTTTTTTAAATGCATTTCTGCATTATTGTTTCGTGATGGATATTCCTGTATTAGCCTGTTTTCTCAGTTTTTTTCAACTATGGTACCACCAGCTGTTACAAAACTACAACTCCCAGCATGCCCGGACAGCCTTTGGCTGTCCGGGCATGCTGGGAGTTGTAGTTTTGCAACAGCTGGAGGCGCCCCCGGTTGGGAAACACTGTTCTCCAGGAATAAAGCCTCCGTCAATCACCCTCCCCTCTTGTTTAGAGTGAAGATGGAGAAACGCAGAAACGCAGCAGGATTTTTTCGCTAAGCCGACTGACTCCGGGCTCAGATCTGCCGCGCAGGGTTCAGCCGTCATTCATGGCAGCAGGGGATGGATTTCTGTATACAGATACAGCAGGGTTCGGATGTCATTGAGAAATTCATGATAAAACCAAAATATGAGATTCCCTATAGGAGTTTGGATAGGCCACAACAGGGACCAGTCTGTCAGTGCAGCAGAACTGAGTCAGTCATTTGGTAAAGCTGTCGGAGGTGATATTCATAGGGACAAAGAAATGGGACTCTTGTTATGGTGCCGGAATGGTCCCCCGGAATTAAAGGCCTGATGTTTGTTTCCCTCCGGTCCCCCAACCCCTTGTAGGCTACCTGAGTAGTTCCTCTGAAGAGGATTCCTGAATAGCTTCTTACCCGAAGTACAGAAGGAATGGGACCAACCAGGACTGTGCCCCCTCTCACCCAGGCAGGGCTGGTGCAAGGATTTTTGCCACCCTAGGCTAAAGCAAATTTTGCCGCCTCTTGACCCCGCCCATTGACTTTGCCCTTTGACACGTCCCACCTTACTACTGGGGTGACACACTGTAACAAATCTCAGGATGCTGGACGGAGCTGACCTGCCTGTCTGGCCGGGGAGGTGGCACTGTGCTCCTCCAACAGGCTGAAGAATGCAGTTTATTATGGTACCGGAGGGGGGTGCGATGGGCAGCCGCCTCGAGTGCCCTCTTGATGGGGGCCTTGGATGGGGGCTTTGGATCCTGGCTATTAACTTTCTTGCATCGGCCAGATCGGCGCCCCCATCAAGAGGGTGCTCTAGACGGCTGCCTATTTTGCCTATAGGCAGAACCGACCCGGCAACCAGAGCATTTATGCTATATACTATGGCTAGGATCAAGGGAATTGCCTCTTATCAGTGGTTCATATTGAAGGCTCTGAGAGGGGATGGTGTACCAGGGCATTCCGGGGCTGGAAGAGTAACCAGCAAAATGGCTGCCCTGATGAAACCTGTACCTTCCAGGTCTGGTCATTGAGCCAGGGTTGTAGAGCCAAAGTACATTGTGCCTTGGGGAGTGGTGACCCTGAGGTGCCTAACCATACTGCGTGGTGGCTCCAATGAGTGTTGGCACGGCCACTACAATCTCTCACCTTTGTCTCTCACTTTTTGATTCCCGGCCTACTGGCTAGAGTCAGAGAATTTTTTATAGTTCTGGCCAGATGATTGGGCAGTAACTCACGGCATCATCTACTTATTTATTAGTTTTTTTTGTCACTGTGGTACGTTTTTGTCTTTATTTGATCACTAGGATTGATTGGGGAAAAATGCCCTTTTGGGTGTCCTTTATGTCAGTGTAGGGGAGAAGTGTGTAGCTATCAGTGTCAGCACCTCCCTGCGACCTTGGGTCCCCGCTTTGACAGAGATGCCACCTTGTTGGCTTCCTTGTTGAAACCAGGGTCAACCCCCAGTGGGTGCTAGTAGCATTGTTGGTTCTCCCTGAACTTCAGTGATGGGGGACTTTAAACCCGAAACCTTGCAGATACCTTTTGGCACTGAGGCAATACATATGGTTTGTTGGAAGGGAAGGGGAGGGGCTAAACGATAGACCGAATCCTCGTGCACTATTTTAGTGTGACACATTTTGCACTTTTTTTTTGCACTTGGGTAATTGAGCATGTTCCTCGGCTCTTAAAAAAGAAAAAGCCTGTTCTTATCATTGACCTAGTACTGGAGTTCATTGAAACAGAATGGATCTACACACGGAGTGGAAGTGTTCCAGGTGTAGGCCCACGAGCTACCCCGAAGTGACCTGGCCATATGGTACAGGTAGGGTAATAGCCGAAGTTCAGAAATGCCCCAGGAGTGGTGACCCTGGCACGCCAGAATTAGTGACTAGTGATAGCATTTGCACTCACTTCACTATGACCCTATTTGGGCACTCACCTCTAATTTCGCGGCTTTCTAGATGGTGGTCGCTAAGAGAAAGATAAATAGATCCAGGTAGGTGGCTGGGTGGTATCACACAGCACTCATCTAATGGATGTATTTCTTTGTATATTTTTTTTATTTTACTGTGTGTCCACTTTTATATGTGTGTATATGTCAAAAGGACTTCAGGGTGCGGTGCCCTTTTGGGATGTCTCTCCTGTAGGTCTAGGGGAAGTGTGTGTGACCATTAGGTTCCTCACCTCCCTGCAACAACGGGTCCCTTTTTAAGGTATGCCATCAGATGGCTGATACTTGGAGGGACATGTGGCTGCCCAGGTGGATGCTGGGAGCAATATTGGCCCTCTCTGAGCTTTGGTGATTGGGAGGGGGGGGGGGGGGATTATATGGTTTATGTTTCAATATAGATATTTAGGACTTAGGTAGTAATTTGTCTCCTTAAAGTGTACTTGTCAGATCCAAAAGAGAAAAAAAAAGAAACAAAATGTTATTCAGTACCTAATCCTGCCCATGTACATCTCTTTTTAATGTTTCTATCACCTGTTTTGAATAAAAAATCCCTCTTTTCATTAGCTCACAGTGTTAGAAATCCTCTCAGGGGAAGGGGGCGTGTCCCTCCATTGTGGTGGTGGAAGAAGATCGGTGTGTGGTGGGAGGGGGCGTGTCCCTTGTGGTGGTGGAAGGTGATTGGTGTGTGATGGGAGGGTGTGTGTCCCTCCTCATGGTGGTGGGAGGTGATTGGTGTGTGGTAGGAGGGGGCATGTCCCTCCTTGTTGTGGTAGGAGGGGACGTGTCCCTCCTCGTATTGGTGGGAGGTGATTGGTGTGTGGTAGGAGGGGGCGTGTCCCTCCTCGTGGTGGTGGGAGGTGATTGGTGTGTGGTAGGAGAGGGTGTGTCGCTCCTTGTAGTGGTGGGAGGTAATTGGTATGTGGTGGGAGGGGGTGTGTCCCTCCTTGTGGTGGTGGGAGGTTATTGGTGTGTGGTAGGAGGGGGCGTGTCGCTCCTTGTGGTGGTGGGAGGTGATTGGTGTGTGGTAGGAGGGGGTGTGTCCCTCCTCGTGGTGGTGGGAGGTGATTGGTATGTGGTAGGAGGGGGTGTGTTGCTCCTTGTGGTGTTGGGAGGTGATTGGTGTGTGGTAGGAGGGGGCGTGTCCCTCCCTTGTGGTGGTGGGAGGTGATTGGTGTGTGGTAGGAGGGGGTGTGTTGCTCCTTGTGGTGGTGGGAGGTGATTGGTGTGTGGTAGGAGGGGGTGTGTCCCTCCTCATGGTAGTGGGAGGTGATTGGTGTGTGGTAGGAGGGGCGTGTCCCTCCCTTGTGGTGGTGGGAGGTAATTGGTCCGTCTGCTCATGCAGCTTTGTACATGAGTCATCTCATGTCCATGACTCATGGACAAGCCTGATGTTACTGCAGGACTGGTTAGTGTCCCGGTAGGTATGGGGACCCCCAGTGGTGGGATTTTCAGGGATTGTTTTCTTTATTAAATATTTCTAATTATTATTATTTTTTTTTAAACAACCATATTACAAAAGGTCTTAACATACAAAAAGTTTTGGAACTGACAGCGCCCTTTAAGGAGACCACCAAACTAGTGTATGGAATCTTGTAAACCATGCAGTGTCTCATGGGAAAAAGTATGCAAAGTGACTCTCCTCCAAAGGAAAAAAAGGTCGCTCTTTACTGCCCCCTATCTGGAAAGGTACTTGGTATACAAATGTAGCAGAGGTGAATGTGGCATTAGACTAGTGGTCTCAAACTGTGGCCCTCCAGATATTGCAAAACTTCAACTCCCAGCATGCCCGGACAGCCAAAGGCTGTCCGGGCATGCTGGGAGTTGAAGTTTTGCAACATCTGGAGGGCCACAGTTTGAGGTCACTGCACTAGACTGTGTCTCCTGTGCACTGGAACTGAATTAATATGAGGCAGTTGGTTTACCAGTAATTGGGTATAATATTATAATGGTCATTTTGCCCTCCGCAGTGTATGGTGGAGCGTTGATAACATGGACAGTGATTTTGTCTATGTAGAAAGTGAATAGTTTTTCGAATTGAGTCCTCATCCCGGAATCCACAATGGAGTCAATATCCTGGGACCATTACAGATAATAAGAGGGAGGAAAGTGCAGCAATTTACAATGGAGATAACCGAGGCCGTGTTTATGCATCCTCAGCTTCTAACAAATGTTTCTGTTAAAGGGGTTCTCCACCATAAGGTGGTTTTAGTATGTACCTGGCAGACAGTAATGGACATGCTTAGGAAGGATCTGCACTTGTCTTGGGGCTAAATGGCTATGCTGTGATAATTCCATTTTCCTCCCTCCCACACATCAGCCACCCCCCCCCCCCCCCCCATTGAAACATAAGTGAGCCGCATCCATTCAAAAGACCTGTGGTTTTCAATCAGGGTGACTACAGCTGTTGCATTAGTTGCAGATTGATATCTCTCCCACCAAGCGATCCCTCAACCCATTGAAGCAGACAGGCTCCCTGTCATCAGCTGACTAGTGATGTCAGGTCTCGGCCACATTACAACTTGGGAAAAATCTGAGACAACAGTCATTTTGTATGCTGTTAAAAATAAATACACAGGTACAGACACTATATTATGAACTTCACTAACTTTACAGCCCCTGTAGCATAGTCAAATAAAAAAAAAGTCCTGGAATACCCCTTTTAGCTTTAGTGTGAATGGATGAAATGGTTAAAGGAATAGCACCCCCTATAGGATGAAGTTAAAGAAGTTACTACTGATACACTTAGAAATTCAGGAAACATTCCCAAATTATTGACCTGCAGCTTCATCAGGCATGCCTGATGAAGCTGGTTATCCAGCGAAACGCGTTGCATGCCGGGTAAATAAACCATTTTACCTTTGAAGTCTTGTGCGCTGCCTCTATCCTGGGCTGTTCCTTGGAGGGATCCGTCTAAGTGCTTCACCTGTGTGTCCAGGAGCAGCTGCCGTTCTTCGCCCGTTGCAGGGTCACTTCACGCCTTCACCATAGTTGTACTTGGTCGCAGTACAATTATACTTGGTGAGCAAGTTTTCTTGTTTGTTCACGTTCTCTTTGCATTACGGTATCACACTAGGAGCGCTCTCCTTGTTTGTACATTACTAAGGGGGAAGCAGACAAATGCTCCACTGGAAAACATTATTATTATTATTATTATTTTAAATCAACTGGTGCCAGAAAGTAAAACAGATTTGTAAATTACTTTTCTTTAAATATCTTAATCCTTCCAGTACTTATCAGCTGCAGTATGCTCCAGGGGAAGTTGTGTAGTTCTTTCCAGTCTGACCACAGTGCTCTCTGCTGACACCTCTGTCCGTATCAGGAACTGTCAGAGCAGGAATAAATCCCCATAAGAAACCTCTCCTGCTCTGGACAGTTCCTGACATGGACAGAGGTGTCAGCAGAGAGCACTGTGGTGACTGGCCGGACATTCATTCATGTATCTCTACATTATGTAATTTACAAATCTGTTTAACTTTCTGGCATCGGTTCATTTAAAAAAAAAGAAAATTCCAGCAGAGTGCCCCTTTAAGTAGCGCAACAATTGTATTAAATGTTGCACGGACCTTAATACAATTGTCGCAAAGAGTTATATAGGGCAGGGTTGACCTGCCCTGTGATAACTTCTAAATCTGGCCTGTGTGACTTTTGTGCGACTTTTATGAGACTTTTCACCAAAAGTCGCACATGATATTTTAGTGACCCCTGCACAAAGTGATCTGAATAAGAAGAACACTTCATGTCAGGAAATGTAAACAGTCTGAATGAAATGTGGCAGAAAATGTCGCACAGGGCCAGCCTGCAACTTTTTCTGTGACTTTTCCACCAAAAAAGCAGTCTAAACAGATTGACAAAGTTCCACTCATAGATACTATATACGGTATTTGTCCTGTGAAGTACAGTAATCCCGGAACAGCACACCACATGGCCAGGCATGGTATTGCAATAAAAAAGGGAAACATTATTATTTCACGATTTTATGGGTTATGCAAAGTTCTAAATTACCAGGATGTAACATGTGAAGGATTCTTTGTATTTAATTCTCTCTCTGTTTAACTTCTCACCTCATACAAGGAAGTGGCCTTGATCCTATCCGTCTATTGAATTTTCTGTTCTGCGTTCCAATCGTGTTGCTCACAGTGATCCTTCTAGCAGGTGTCATTTTACAAGGGAATTAGGTTTATTTACAAATCTATTTATCTATCTATCTATTTCATATCTATCTATCTATCTATCTCATATCTATCTCTCTCATATCTATCTCATATCTATCACATATCTATCTATCTCATATCTATCTATATATCTCATATCTATCTATCTATCTATCTATCTATCTATCTCATATCTATCTATATATCTCATATCTATCTATCTATCTCTCTCATATCTATCTCATATCTATCACATATCTATCTATCTCATATCTATCTATACATCTCATATCTATCTATCTATCTCATATCTATCTATCTATCTCATATCTATCTATCTATCTATCTATCTCATATCTATCTATCTATCTCATATCTATCTATCTCATATTTATCTATCTCATATCTATCGATCTCATATCTATCTATCTCATATCTATCTCATATCTATCTATCTATCCATCTATCTCATATCTATCTATCTATCTATCTATCTATCTATCTATCTATCTCATATCTATCTCATATCTATCTATCTATCTATCTATCTATCTAACTCTCTCATATCTATCTCATTTCTATCACATATCTATCTATCTCATATCTATCTATCTATCTCATATCTATCTCATATCTATCTATCTATCTATCTCATATCTATCTCATATCTATCACATATCTATCTATCTCATATCTATCTATCTCATATCTATCTATATATCTCATATCTATCTATCTATCCATCTCATATCTATCTATCTCATATCTATCTATCTCATATCTATCGATCTCATATCTATCGATCTCATATCTATCTATCTCATATCTATCTATCCATCTATCTATCTCATATCTATCTATCTATCTATCTATCTATCTCATATCTATCTCATATCTATCTATCTATCTATCTCTCTCATATCTATCTCATATCTATCACATATCTATCTATCTATCTCATATCTATCTCATATCTATCTATCTATCTATCTCTCTCATATCTATCTCATATCTATCACATATCTATCTATCTCATATCTATCTCATATCTATCTATCTATCTATCTATCTATCTATCTATCTCATATCTATCTCATATCTATCACATATCTATCTATCTCATATCTATCTATCTCATATCTATCTATCTCATATCCATCTATCTCATATCCATCTATCTCATATCTATCTATATATCTCATATCTATCTATCTATCCATCTCATATCTATCTCATATCTATCTATCTCATATCTATCGATCTCATATCTATCGATCTCATATCTATCTATCTATCCATCTATCTATCTCATATCTATCTATCTATCTATCTATCTTTCTCATATCTATCTATCTATCTATCTCATATGTATCTATCTACAGCTGTGATTCCCAACCAATGCACCTCCAGGTGTTGCAAAACTACAACTCCCAGCATGTCCGGAACGCCAAAGGCGGAATTTGTTGCACTAAATGTTGTGCGAGCTGTAATGACAGGTGATTTGTCCCCAGTTTACATACAGTTACAGTCATTTTCATGTACCACCATAGCTAAAGATGTGTCCAGTCCTGGTCCACTTTGCCCGAAGCTTACTGCACGGCTGCCCCGAGGAGACCTGTTCCCTCCGGTCTGGTCATTTGGCCCGGGAGGGGGTAGAGCTGAGGTACTTTTGTGCCACGGAAAGTGATGACCCTGAGGTCCCTAAACTCACTAGGGATGGAATCACTGGCATTAACCTCTTCACCTCTTTAATCCCGGCCTACTGGCTATAGGATCAGAGAAATATTTTATAGGTCCGGCCTGATGGCCGAGCAGTATTTCTGCACCCATCCACTTATTTATTTTTTTGTCGCTGCGCCACTTTTAGGTGTCTGTGCGTTACTAGGATTAGTCAGGGTGCGGTAGTCCTTCTGGGTGTCCCTCGGCACCTCCCTGCCTATTGCCATTGCCGAAGTAGAGACACCAACAGTATACGATGGCTCCTTAGGCTGAGACCTGGGCTAACGTCTAGGTCAGGGGTCTCAAACTGGTGGCCCTCCAGATGTTGCAAAACTTCAACTCCCAGCATGCCCGGACAGCCGTTGGCTGTCCGGGCATGCTGGGAGTTGAAGTTTTGCAACATCTGGAGGGCCACCAGTTTGAGACCCCTGGTCTGGGTGGATGCCGGGAGCACTTGTGGCCCCTTAGTAGGGACATTGGGGGAGATTTATCCAAAAAATTGACCAGTTGCCCATAGCAACCAATCAGATCGCTTCTTTCATTTTAAAAAAAAAAAGGCCTCTGCAAAATGAAAGCAGCGATCTGATTGGTTGCTATGGGCAACAGGGCAACTTTTCCCCTGCACAGATTATAATAGATCTCCCTATTGAACCTGGATCTTTGCAGTTACCATATTTTTCGCCGTATAAGACGCACTTTTTCTTCCCCAAAACTGGGGGGGGGGGGGGGGGGAAGTTGGTGCGTCTTATAGGGCAAATACACATTAAAATCCTGTCCTATCGCGGCGGTCCCTGCGGCCATCAATGGCCGGGACCCGCGGCTAATACAGGACATTACCGATCGCGGTGATGCCCTGTATTAACCCTTCAGACGCGGCGACCAAAGCTGACTGCCGCGTCTGAAGCGAAAGTGAAACTAACCCGGCTGCTCAGTCGGGCTGTTCGGGGCCGCCGCGGTGGAATTGCGGCATCCCGAACAGCTTACAGGACACCGGGAGGGACCTTACCTGCCTCCTCGGTGTCCAATTGGCGAATGACTGCTCCGTGCCGGGATCCCGTGCATGGCCGGCGCTCTCCTTCGTCGTCATCATCATGTCGTCGCGTACGCCGTCCCGTCATCCAATAGGAGCGGCGTGCGTATCGACGTGATGGCGGCTACGGAGAGCGAGGATACCGGGCAGCAGAGACGTTCCGGAGCGACGGGGACACCCCGGGGACGCGGCGACAGCGATAGAGGGCGACATCCAGGGCAGCGGTGACGGGTCCGGAGCGGCGGGGACAAGTGAGTATTACCAGTGCTCTTCAACCTGCGGACCTCCAGATGTTGCAAAACTACAACTCCTGGCATGCCCGGGCATGCTGGGAGTTGTAGTTTTGCAACATCTGGAGGTCCGCAGGTTGAAGATCACTGTCCTATACTTTACATTGTATTTGGTTCAGAATCTTTTTTTTTTCTAGATTTTCCTCCTTTAAAATTGGGTGCGTCTTATATGACGAAAAATACGGTACCTTCCCGGAGGGAAAGGGTAGGTTTGTTGGGGGGGGACTTTCTCCCTTTGTTGAAGGGCTTGTGATGGACCGCATTAACTTAACAAGTTAATTTGAAGGGGGGGGGGGGGGAGAGACAGACGTAACAAGGAAACAGCAACAAGATTCAGTCTGGGTAATAATAGTTTTGGCAATGATCACTGACCACAAGGAAGAGTGCGCGGGGAAGATAAAAGCCAACGTGGGGGGGGGGGGGGGGTACGGCAGAATGAGGAGAAACACGAACGATGCCATCGGAATAATGAAGAAGCACTCAGCGCAGCCTAATCACCCATTAGAGCGTCAGTGAGATGTTAATTACCGATCGTCTATAGACCTTTCTGAGGAAGATGGATTGTAAAGGACAAGAAGTCCCGAAAACATTGGAGAAGCCTGAGGTGTGATCAACAGGATGGGCTGTGTTAACTCATTGATGGAGCCGTTGCCAGATCTCACACGTGCCCTCCTCCCCCTAGTTCTAAAAACTTAAAGGGGTATTCCGTTTTTTATTTTATTTTATTATGCTACAGGGGCTGTAAAGTTAGTGTCGTTCATAATATAGTGTCTGTTCCTGTGTGTGTGGTGGATGACCTTTCAATTCTCATTACCTTTGCCCTGATGTTCATTTTTAGCAGCATACAAAATAAGTGTTGTTTTAGGTTTTCCCAGGTTGCAGTGTGGCCCGAGACATTACATCACTAGTCAGGTGTTGAAAGGAGCCTGTCCGCTTCAATGGGGGGAGCGACCGCTGGGTGGGAGTGAGATAATTCTCCACAGGGCTGCAGGGAATTGTAGTTCAAGCACACCACGCATGGAAGGGAGTCTAGCTGTGCTGCAATGGCTGGGGGGACTGATGTATGGGAGGGAGATAAGTCACCTCCCACCTAGAAACAAAGGAGCCTGGGAATTGTAGTCGGAGGGAGGGCGCAGTAACAAGAAACAGCCAGTTCACATAAACAAGCCAGCAACATGATGGGGGACACAAGACGCGGCCATTTCCCACCAACACAAGCACAGATCCTTGGTAAGCATGTCCATTACTGTCTGACAGGTAATTAGTAAAGTCACCTGATGTTGGAGAACCCCTTTAAGTGATAATCCACACCACGGGAAAATGTATAGTAGACACTTAGGTAGTCCTGCAGCTCAAACTTATTTTTTTCCTTTGTTTCACCGCAGTGTTTTATTACCAGGTTTGTGTGGTGCGCCATGGGAGTGTTGCTGGGACTTGTGGTACTACACAGACTTGTCACTGACGGTTATGTCACTGATGGTGCGGGTGGTGAACAGTCCCATGTAAACCCGCTTGGTGGTTAAATGGCAGGATTCCTCATGGTGCTTCACAGTGTACTTTGTGCTGGTGATGATGGTTTCACAATTCCCAGGCTATAGCGCTGCAAGGGTTACCAGTGCATGCAGAGGAGAGGTTGCCGTTTCAATGTATCAGGGACAGAAGTAAACTCCAATGGATTAGGAGTTCTGGACTTAAAAAGTACCTGTCACTAAACAAACTTTTCTAAACTAACTCAGACTATGTTCCCTAACTACTCCTAACACCCCTCCCCCTTTAAAAAAAAAAAAATAATTCAGAGTTTTATAAAGCTCTGTATCTTACTTTTCTTCTTGCTCACATAGTGCAATCTCCCAGCAGAAGAAAGTGGGCGTTTCCCAGCAGCCACGACATCACTGAAGCCTGCTGGGGGACCACTTCTGCCCTCACGTTTGCAGTGCTGATGAATAGAAGACCTTAGGCTCTGTACAGCTTTTAGTGAGGCTCTGTGCAGCTTTCAGTCTGTGCAGCTTTCAGTGAGGCTCTGTGCAGCTTTCAGTCTGTGCAGTTTTCAGTGAGGCTCTGTGCAGCTTTCAGTCTGTGCAGCTTTCAGTCTGTGCAGCTTTCAGTGAGGCTCTGTGCAGCTGTCAATCAATCTCAATGCAGAGAAACACTTGCTGAGTTTGGTCTCCTGCCAGCCTGGGAGGAGACCAAACTCACTGTATTAATTAAGGCAGGAAACAGAACAGAGCCACCTAGTGGCCATTTTTTCTATTACATTTTAAACATATTTACGTTGATAATTTTAAAAGCAAGTGAATGGGAAAGTATCTGCTAATTACACAAGGAACATTATATTAAAAGTTTTATATGGTGACAGGTACTCTTTGAAGGGGTAGTCCCATTTAAAATAATATATCCCCTATCCCAAAAAAAATAGGGGATAAGTGTCTGATCGTGTATTTTCAGGTCTCCCATAGAGATACCGGCTCCATGCACATGGATGGCCCCAAACCAATCCTCCAGGGCAGCTGCCACAAATCCAGTACCACCCAAGTGCCGTCTGCAGATGCCCCTACAAGTTTGTGTGGGATGCCCAGTAATAAACTCCTATATAATAGAAGGAGGGGTCTGATGTAACTGTAGGATTTTCCCTCTGGAGGATGCATCCCTGAGAAGGGGATATAACCGGACAGCAGCGATGGAAGGAATCGCCAGCATATGTCTTCAGTCCTTTCTATAATAACGTTATTTATCATTCAGACGTCCTGGTCGCGGCGGCTGATATACAATGTGCTGAGTGTCATATTTGTTCCTCCCGTAGGGATAGAGACTGTCTCCCTCCATCATATCTAATAAACCGTAACTCCGCTATAATTCCTATAATCTACAGCCTCTCACTTCACAGCGAACCTTTCTATGTCATATATTCTCCAGTGTTCATCAGTGCTGGACTAGTCTTTCCTCAAAAATCCCCACTTAATAGAAATCCTCGAGTCATTCCATTCAGGTGGTTTCATGAAATGTCTCCTGTGGTTTAAAGGGGTACTCCACTGAATAACTTTTTTTTGTTCTTTCTTTTAATCAACTGGTGCCAGAAAGTTAAACAGATTTGTAAATTACTTCTATTAAAAAATCTTAATCCTTCCAGTACTTATCAGCTGCTGTATGATTCACAGGAAGTTCTTTTCTTTTTTTATTTATTTTCTGTCTGACCACAGTGCTCTCTGCTGACACCTCTGTCCATTTTAAGAAATTTCCAGAGAAGGAGCAAATTCCCATTGAAAACCTATCTTGCTCTGGACAGTTCCTAAAATGGACAGAGGTGTCAGCAGAGAGCACTGTGGTCAGGCAGAAAGGAAATTCAGAAAGAAAATAACTTCCTGTGGATCATACAGCAGCTGATAAGTACTGGAAGGATTAAGATTTTTTAATAGAAGTCATTTACAAATCTGTTTAACTTTCTGGCACCTTTTGATTTAAAAAAAATAATAAAATGTTTTCCAGTGGCGTACCCCTTTAACCACTTAAGGACCAGGCACGCATGAGTACGTCCCTGCGCCCTGGGTCTTAAGGACCAGGCACGTACACATCCGTGGGAATTTCAAATCCCGCCGCGCGCCGGGCGGGTTGCGAAACCGGAAGCCTGCTGAAAACGTTCAGCATGCGTCCGAGGCAAACGCCGAGGGGAGTCCTGAGACCCCCCCCCCCCATGTTGGCGATCGCAGAAAATCGCATGTCAATTCAGACATGCGATTTTCTGCTATTCCGGGCTGATCGGGTCTCTGGTGACCCGATCACCTGGAAATTAGTGATGATCTGACCTGTCAGTGACAGCTCAGATCATCTTGCAGGGTAGGAGTGAGATCGCAGTGATGCGATTTCCTCCTATCCCCTGCCATTGGTCAGAACTGATTCTGACCAATGGCAGAGCAGGACAGTGGGTTGCCATGGCAACCCCCCATTCTGCCCACCCCTGGATGTCGCGGGGAACATGGGGAGAAGATGGAGGTCGGTACCTGCAGGAGAAGATGCCTGGGAACAGCTGATCGTCGCTGCAGACTGCTGGATGATGGCTCAGGTAGGGAAGTGACGTGGGGGGTGAAAGTGAAAGTAAAGTGATCTTTACTGTGGCAACCACTAGGAAGGCCAAACTGCCACTCCCAGCATGCCCAGACAGCCTTTGGCTGTCTGGGCATGCTGGGAGTTGTAGTTTTGCAACATCTGGAGGGTCACAGTTTGGGGACCACTGTTACAGTGGTGCCCAAACTGTAGCCCTCCAGATGTTGCCAAACTACAACTCTCAGCATGCCTAGATTGCCCAGAATGCTGGGAGTTGTAGTTCTGTAACATCTGTCCCTTCAGATTTTGCAATTTTCATGACATTTTTGAAAATTGCTGCTCTACTTTGAAGCCCTCAAATTTTTTCGAAAAGTAAAAATATGTCCATTTTATGATGCCAACATAAAAAAAGACATATTGTATTTGTGAAGAAAAATAAAATGTATGTGGAATATCCATTTCCCTTACAAGCAGAGAGCTTCAAAGTTAGAAAAATGCTAAATTTTCTAAATTTTCATGAAATTTTGGAATTTTTCACCAAAAAAAGATGCAAGTAACGACGAACATTTACCACCAAAATAAAGTAGAATATGTCACGAAAAAACAATCTTAGAATCAGAATATGTGCAAAAAACGCTCTGGTCCTACAATGAAAATTGGCCTGGTCTTTAAAGGGGTATTCCAGGCAAAAACTTTTTTTTATATAACAACTGGCTCCGGAAAGTTAAACAGATTTGTTAATTACTTCAATTAAAAAATCTTAATCCTTCCAATAGTTATTAGCTTCTGAAGTTGAGTTGTTGTTTTCTGTCTAACTGCTCAATGATGATGTCACGTCCCGGGAGCTGTGCAGTTCCTATGGGGAAATTTTCCCATCATGCACAGCTCCCGGGACGTGACATCATCATTGAGCAGTTAGACAGAAAACAACAACTCAACTTCAGAAGCTAATAACTATTGGAAGGATTAAGATTTTTTAATATAAGTAATTTACAAATCTGTTTAACTTTCTGGCACCAGTTGATTTGAAGAAAATAGTTTTTTACCAGAATACCCCTTTAACTCTTTACATGGGAACCTCTGTGCTGCCTCTACAGGGGAAATATATAATTACATGGCACACACTTAAAGGGGTACTCCCGTGGAAAACTTTTAAATTTTTTTTTTTTTTTTTAAATCAACTGGTGCCATAAAATTAAACAGATTTGTAAATGACTTCTATTAAAAAAAATCTTAATCCTTCCAGTACTTTTTAGGGGCTGTATACTACAGAAGAAATGCTTTTCTTTTTGGATTTCTCTTCTGTCTGACCACAGTGCTCTCTGCTGACCTCTGCTGACCTCCATTTTAAGAACTGTCCAGAGCAGGAGAAAATCTCCATAGCAAACATATGCTGCTCTGAACAGTTCCTAAAATGGACAGCAGAGGTCAGCAGAGAGCACTGTGGTCAGACATAAGAGAAATCCAAGAGACATCTTATCTTTAGATAGGGGATAAGATGTCCAGGGGCGGAGTACCCCTTTACAGATTACTTCAAGTAAGTCTCAACGCTGTGAAAGTTGCAAGAACCTTCCAGCGGGTGTATCAAAGGGCGGAGCCAATGGGCGTGGTCAAGGGGCGGCAAAATTAACTTTCACCTAGGGCAGTGATCCCCAAACTGTGGCCCTCCAGATGTTGCAAAACTACAATTCCCAGCATGCCTGGACAGCCGTTGGCTGTCCAGGCATGCTGGGAGTTGTAGTTTTGCAACATCTGGAGGGCCACAGTTTGAGGACCACTGACCTAGGGTGTCTGCAAATTAAACAAGTGTCCGGATTTCTTATTCCTGCCTCTGACACCCCCTGGATCGTTCATGGGGCACCATCAGGTTAGTCAGACCAGCCTCCCATGTGACGTGATCACCTCTGACTTCTAAGAGACTACTACTCCCAGCTGGCCTGCACTACAGTGGTCCCTTAACATACGATGGTAATTGGTTCCAAACGACCCATCGTTTGTCGAATCCATCGTAAGTTGAGGGATCCGTGCCATGTAAAAAGTGTATTTAATACTCACCTTTCCCCGCCTCACCGCTCCCGATGCTGTCCCAGGGGCTCCCGATGCTGTCCCGCTGCTCCGGCGTCTTCTTCGGGATCCTCCGGCTTCTTCCGCATCTTCTCCGGTGTCCGGGCCTCGCTTTCTGGTGACGTTATTACGTTGGCGTGCGCAGCGACGTAATAACGACGCCGGAAAGCGAGGCCCGGATCCCGGAGAAGATGCAGAAGACCCCGTAGGATCGCGAAGTGGACCCGGAGCAGCGGGGATAGGTAAGTGAACCTGTCCGGGATGCTTAAGCATTTTGCGCTGTCGGATAGCAGTTAATGCGATGGCCCCGACATATAAAAGCATCGTATGTCGATTTGATCATATGTCGGGGCCATCGCATGTCGGGGGGGTTACTATATAAGGGTTAATCCCATTGACCATTCTCCATCCCTCTCATTTTACACCTGTCAGATCTATATAATCCTATGATCCAGCCGAATTGTTTGCACATTATTTCATTTTCCTCTTATGTTATGAAATGGCCCGGTGGGATTTCTTTTTTTTCTTCCCCTCCCTGCCGGCTCCAAGAAACACATTAAATGATGGAAACACTTTTCCCTCCACGAAGTGTTAATATTCATTGAGCCGCGCTGCGTGGCGGAGCCGGTGTGCCGTTCATTTCCCTCCTTCTTGAACACGAAGGAATTGAACAGTGAAATTTTCTATGCGGTTAATTTAGCGGCAGAACAGGTGCAGATGTGCCCTGTCGCCAAGCCTTAATACTATGCCGAGAACAGACGGGACGCCGGGGCGAAGAAACCTAAAAATGCCGCCATTCAGACACGGGGCCCGGGACACCCACCGAGTGCAAACAAATCGTCGGCTACATCTGAAATATAAACTCAAGTGTCAACCCGAACCCTGTAATAAGGCTCTAACATTCCTCCCGACACTTGCTCCTGCTCAATCGCTAGTTAACAGCCGATCACAATGCATTTAGGCATGTAGATGCGGTCAAGACAACTTGCTAAAGTTCAAACCGAGCATCGGAATGGGGAAGAAAGAGGATGTAAAGGGGTACCCGCTGCTCAGCGTTTGGAACACAAAAAGATAATCACAATGCATTTAGGCATGTAGATGCGGTCAGGACAACTTGCTAAAGTTCAAACCGAGCATCAGAATGGGGAAGAAAGAGGATTTAAAGGGGTACCTGCTGCTCAGCGTTTGGAAAAAAAACTGTTCCGAACGCTGGAGCCGGCACTGGGAGCTCGTGACGTCATAGCCCCCTCATGACGTCACGCCCCGCCCCCTCAATGCAAGTCTATTGGAGGGGGCGTGACGGCTGTCACGCCCCCTCCCATAGACTTGCATTGAGGGGGCAGGGTGTGACGTCATGAGGGCGTGGGGCTATGACGTCACGAGCTACCAGTGCCGGCTCCAGCGTTCGGAACAGTTTGTTCCAAACGCTGAGCAGCGGGTACCCCTTTAAAGGGGTACTCCGCCTCTAGACATCTTATCCCCTATCCCAGCGGCGGGACCCCTGCGATCTCTATCCTTTGGGTGGGGGATAAGATGTCTAGGGGCGGAGTACCCCTCTAAATGCTGAGATCAGTTTTGACTTAAAGGCTTTATGGCAGGCACCAGCGTGATCGCTGATATCCACCAGTGTTGAGCACGAACATTCGTAATGCGAATATCGGCAATTCGTGATTTCGCAAATATTTAGAATATAGTGCTATATATTCGTAATGACGACTATTCATATTTTTTTCACATTTTTATGCGAATTCTAGGGTGCGTTCACACAGAGTAAATCAAGAGTAATTCACGCCGAAAAATTAACGGGCAGAAAAAAGAATTTTATTTTTGCGAAAAACTCGCGCGCAATTTGCATGCGGAAATGGGGAAGAAAGAAGAGAAGGGTTTTTCAGCCATTTCCGGGCGAATTCTGCGCAAAGTGCGCTCGAATTCCGCGTCTAAAGCGATGTCGGGCGGAATTTTTTTTTTACCATTGACTTCTATTGATTTCTGCTAGTGGATTCCGCTTGAAGAATGAACATGCTCATTCTTCAAGCAGAACGGAATTCAGCGTCGGAATTTCCGCAGTGTGAACAGGACAGCGGAAAAAACATTAAAGTCAATGGGCAGAGGAGATGTGCATTAAAGGGGTTTTCCAGGAAAAAACTTTTTTTTTATATATCAACTGGCTCCAGAGAGTTAAACAGATTTGTAAATTACTTCTATTAAAAAATCTTAATCCTTTCAGGACTTATGAGCTTCTGAAATTTAGGTTGTTCTTTTCTGTCTAAGTACTCTCTGATGACACGTGTCTCGGGAACCGCCCAGTTTAGAAGAGGTTTGCTATGGGGATTTGCTTCTAAACTGGGCGGTTCCCGAGACACGTGTCATCAGAGAGCACTTAGACAGAAAAGAACAACCTTAACTTCAGAAGCTCATAAGTACTGAAAGGATTAAGATTTTTTAATAGAACTAATTTACAAATCTGTTTAACTTTCTGGAGCCAGTTGATATATATATAAAAAAAGTTTTTTCCTGGAATACCCCTTTAATTTGGAGCGGAGAATTCCATGGGAATTACTGGAGTAATTACTGGATTATTTGCAATGCGAATATTCGTGGAAATTCCGCCCTACTTATGCCCGTGAGCCAATGAGAGTTCTGCAAGCACAGTTGTCAGAGCTTAGCAACGTCCTTAGCAACAACCCTCGCATGATGTTATAGCGCGCATGTGCAGACGAGCGAAATTTTCTCTATTAATTTCGCATTCGCAATAGCGAAATTTCGCAATTCAAAAAAACGTCAGGAATATAACGAATATTCGAATTTCACGAATATGGGGCGAATATTCATCCACATATTCGCGAAATATCGCGAATTCGAATATGGCATATGCCGCTCATCACTATCACTAATGTCCACCATTATCAGAAACCTGGGTTGTTGGGTATAACCTTAGCCTCATCATCATCCTGTAAACTGAACGATGTATAATTAGAAATGACAATGGCTGCCTATGGTTGTTGTGTAGATGTTCTATGGTTGTTGTGTAGATGTTCTATGGTTGTTGTGTAGATGTTCTATGGTTGTTGTGTAGATGTTCTATGGTTGTTGTGTAGATGTTCTATGGTTGTTGTGTAGATGTTCTATGGTTGTTATGTAGATGTTCTATGGTTGTTGTGTAGATGTTCTATGGTTGTTGTGTAGATGTTCTATGGTTGTTGTGTAGATGTTCTATGGTTGTTGTGTAGATGTTCTATGGTTGTTGTGTAGATGTTCTATGGTTGTTGTGTAGATGTTCTATGGTTGTTGTGTAGATGTCCGCCCCGCATCGCCAGTCAACCTGTGCTCGAAACGCGTCAAGATGTGTCAGACCTTGTGAAGTGCTGAAGTTGTTCCGTGTTGTTTTTAAAGAGGATTCAACAATAAAGCTGCAGTTTGGATCATTTCGTTTTTTCTTATAGTGTTCAGAAAATACTGGACACAGTACATTTACATCCTCCAGAGTTAAAGGGGTACTCCGCCCCTAGACATCGTATCCCCTATCCAAAGGATAGGGGATGAGATGTCAGATCGCGGGGGTCCCGCTGCTGGGGACCCCCGGGATCTTGGCTGCAGCACCCACCTCAACGGCTTCCGGCAACGCTGGAGGCTTCGGATCCAGACCACGCGAGCAAGTCTAAGGGAGGGGGCGTGATGTCACACGGGGGCGGAGTCGTGACGTCACGCTCTTCCGCTCGCGTGGTCGGGATCCGAAGCCTCCAGCATTGCCTGAAGCCGTTGCGGTGGGTGCTGCAGCCAAGATCCCGGGGGTCCCCAGCAGCGGGACCCCCACGATCTGACATCTTATCCCCTATCCTTTGGATAGGGATAAGATGTCTAGGGGCGGAGTAGCCCTTTAAGTCATTTTACCTATATCCTTCATGACAGTGCGGTGTGAACCAGGCCTTAACGCTTGGCTCGGACCTTTACCAGTAACAGACCTGGACCTAAAAATAGTTGAGTACCCCTGGTATAGGGGATAAGATGTCTAGGGGCGGAGTACCCCTTTAACCGAAGTCTTTTCTTTATAATTCAATGTAACCACATGCAGCGGTACAGATCCCGACCTAGAGAAGGTGACAAATCCGACTCTGATGACTCTGCACAATAGACGTTTAGCGAGTTCCGGCCTCTCCACCCCATTATCTCCTGGGGTCTGTGGGGTCATTGCCGGCAGAAGCTTTTATGTCCGGAAATTGGGAAGAGAAGTGAATGAGTGTAGTGAACTCCTATTATTATAGTCATCAGACTGCAGAACGACAGCCGTATATTACGAGGAATATTTCCGCCATAGAAGTGAAGATCATCGGCTGTGTGAGTCACGAGAGGGAAGGAATCTGTCCGAGCCACAGAAACCCTCTATAATAAATGCTTAGAAGACAAAATGACTTTCATTAAAGGGGTACTCCGGTGGAATTTTTTAGTTTTTTTAATCAACTGGTGCCAGAAAGTTAAACAGATTTGTAAATGACTTCTATTAAAAATTCTTAATCCTTCCAGTATTTATTAGCGGCTGTATACTACAGAGGAAGTTCTTTTCTTTTTGGATTTCTTTTCTGTCTTGACCACAGTGCTCTCTGCTGACACCTGTGTCCATTTTGTGAACTGTACAGAGCAGCATATGTTTGCTATGGGGATTTTCTCCTACTCTGGACAGTTCCTGACATGGACAGAGGTGTCAGCAGAGAGCACTGTGGTCAGACAGAAAAAAAAAATCCCAAAAGAAATAATAAGTACTGGAAGGATTAAGACTTTTTTTTTTTTTTTTTTATAGAAGTAATTTACAAATCTGTTTAACTTTTTGGCATCAGTTGATTTAAAAGAAAAAAAAAAGTTTTCCACCGGAGTACCCCTTTAAAAGTGAAGCAACAGGCACCAGCCGGAAATCCAGGGGGAAGATTTATCAAAACCTGTCCAGAGGAAAAGTAGCTGAGTTGCCCATAGCAACCAATCAGATCACTTCTTTCAGTTTTCAGAGGCCTTTGTCAAAAATGAAAGAAGCGATCTGATTGGTTGCTATGGGCAACTCAGCAGCTTTTCCTCTGGACAGGTTTTGATAAATCTTCCCCCCCCCCCCCCAGTGTTTACTAAGAAAGCCCCCCCCCCCACCACCACAAATTATTATTTTTTATATGTCCCTAAAAACACAATACCACCCCTTCCTAGATCTAGATGTATATTAGATATATCACGTTGTCATTTTTACACATTTTGGACATTCAGTTTCTCCATGTCTACTGATCGGACATCCTTCTCCAGGTGAGTCAATCAGATGTCTCTCTCCAGCTGTCCCCTCCCCTTCCTGTTAGACTGAAAGAGAAAGAGGGAATCTGCAGCTGCAGCCCTCCTCCCCCACCTTTTGGTATTTACTGTTTAAAGGGGTACTCCACTGGGCAACGTTTGGACCTAAATGTTCCGAACGCTGTGTTCGCGCTGTGGGGGTTGACCACGCCCCCTCAATGCAAATCAATGGGAGGGTCGGCCACACCCCTCAATGCAAGTCTATGGGAGGGGGCGTGGGAGCCATCACACCCCCTCCCATAGACTTGCATTGAGGGGTGTGGCCGTGACATCACGGGGGTGTGGCCGACCCCTGCAGTGCGAAAAAAGCATTCGGAACATTTAGTTCTGAACACTGGCCAGTGGAGTACCCCTTTAACAGGAGATATAATATTTTGGGGGTAGACAAGGAGATTTAGGAAGAACCTATAGGCAGGAAGAGAGATAATAGACTGCTGGAAGATGACATAGATGCTTTAATGCCTAGAAATGATATATAATAAGGTTTCATGTGATTTAGGATTCAATACATTTAAAATAATAGTTACTCTCTAAAGTTACTAAAGGGGTAATGTTTTTCCTTAAAGGGGTATTTCAGGATTTTTTTCACTTTATTTTACTGTGCTACAGAGGCTGTAAAGTTAGCATAGTCCATAATATAGTGTCTGTACCTGTGTTTGATGGCTGGTCTGACAATTATGTGATCTTTGCCCCGATGTTTATATTTATCAGCATACAAAATGATTGTTGTCTCAGCTTTTCTCAGGTTGCAGTGAAGCCCGAGACACTATATCACATCAGGTGTTGAAAGGGAGACTGTCTGTGCTTTAATGGGTGAAGCGACCACTGGGTGGGTTGGACATCATTCCCCTCAGGGCTGCAGGGAATTGTAGTTTCAAGCACAGTACGCATGGAAGGTAAGACTATCTGTGCTGCACGGCTTATGGGGTGGAGAAAGATAAATCATCTCCCACCTAGAAACAAGGGGTCCTGGAGATTGTAGTTGGAGGGAGACCACAGAAACAGGAAATAGTCAGTTCACACAAACAAACCAGCAGCATGATGGGGGGACACAGGACACGGCCATTTACCACCAACACAAGCACGGCTTCTTGGTAAGCATGTCCATTACTGGCTGGCAGGTAATTAGTAAAGTCACTTTTTGTTGGATAACCCCTTCAAGGAGAGTGTTATAAATTCTGGAAAGAACTATTATACCACCTTTTTAAAGGGAACCAGTCAGTATATTTTAGCATGTATAATGCTTGGCAATGTGTTATATATATATATGCTAAAATCATTATCCTCACCATTCCAGGGGGACGTTTGTGCCCCCAGGGATGGTGAAGATATTAAGTTATAAAGTCCCCCCGGCCATCCGGCAAGTAGTCCCGTGGGTGGGGACTTACACTTCACTGTGGCCGTGGCCCCGCCCTGATGGATTTAATGACGGCTCGCGTCACCACTCTGCTCCGTTTGCTTAGGGAGCAGAGAGGACGCGAGCCGTAATTCAAGCAATCTGGGCGGGGCCACTGCCGCAGCAAATGGAGCTGGTAAGTGTAAGTCCCCACCTAGGGAACTACTTGCCGGGCTGCCGGGGGGACTTTATAACCTAATATTTTCACCATCCTTGGGGGCACAAACATCCCCCGGAGATGGTGACGATAATGATTTTAGCATTGCCAAACATTATAAATGCTAAAATATGCTGATTGGTTCCCTTTAAGTAGCTTTCCCTTAAAAAATTAGTGTTTCACTCCAACCGCCCAGTTTTAGACCCTGACTTGGAATGTATCCAAACCAAAAATCTCTGCAGATGAAAAAGAAACGCATCCTCAGACCGCTGTTTTGGGGTCATTACCCCACACCAGTACAGAACAGGGTGTACTGACTAGTGTGAGGTTCCTTATCATAGGACTAAAGGGTTACTCCACTGTAAACATCTTATCCCCTAAAGTATAGGGGGATAAGATGTTAGATGTGGGTCCTGTTGCTGGGGACCCCCCCATCTCTGCTGCGGCACCCCTGTCATTCTGTGCACGGAGCGAACTCCACTCCGTGCCCGATGACTGGTGATGCCATCCGCCACACCCCCTTCAATCACATCTATGGGAGGAGGCGTGACTACTATGCATTAGCCGTCACACCCCCTCCCATAGACATGAATGGAGGGGGCATGGCATGCAGTCGACGAACCCGGAGGCAGCAACTTCCATGTTCTAGATGCCGCCACTGCCGGCCCGGAGATTGCGAGGGTCTCCAGTGGTGGGACCACCCCACGATCTATGATCTTATCCCCTATCCTTTAGCTAGCGGAGTATCCCTTTAAGGATAGTGTCATAAAGACTTGTGAAGACTTATAGACCATTGATGCTCTACTGGGATTTCTGGGAATTCTCACTGACTGACTTCTCACGCCCAGTTTATTTTACTTTGTATCTTGTTATTTTTATTTTTTTTATTTTTTTAAATACATTTAAAAAGGAATTTTTCCAAAGGAATTCTCTAAAGTTATTGTCATTCTATACAATGTTACCCACAGGGTGGCCTCTCTCACCAATTACCGACCGCACAGCATAGAAACAATGCGAGAATGTATATACCGTATATACTCGAGTATAAGCCGACCCGAGTATAAGCCGAGACCCCTAATTTCAACCCAAAATCCCAGGAAAAGTTATTGACTCGAGTATAAGCCTAGGGTGGGAAATACATAATCCCCCCCTGTCATCATCCAGACCCGTTATTAACATCCTCATCATCATCACCGCCTGTCATCATCCAGACCCTCATCATCATCACCTGTCATCATCCCCTTGTCAACATCCCACACCCCCCCTTCATCGTCCCCTTGTCATCACCCCCACCCCCCTTCATCATCCCCTTGTAATCATCCCACCCCCCCCCTTTATCATCCCCTTGTCATCATCCCCACCCCCCTTCATCATCCCACACCCCCCATTCATCATCCTCTTGTCATCATCCCCACCCCTCTTCATCATCCCACACCCCCCCTTCATCATCCTCTTGTCATCATCCCACACCCCCCCCCCTTCATCATCCTCTTGTCATCATCCGCCCTCAGTGGTCTTCAACCTGCGGACCTCCAGAGGTTCCAAAACTACAACTCCCAGCAAGCCCGGGCAGCCATCGGCTGTCCGGGCTTGCTGGGAGTTGTAGTTTTGAAACCTCCGGAGGTCCGCAGGTTGAAGACCACTGCGGCCTTCAACATCATCCAGCCCCCTCTCACCCCCCTTTAGTTCTGTACAGTACTCGCCTCCGCTCGGCACTGGTCCGGTCCTGCAGGACTGTCCGGAGAGGAGGTGGTCCGGTGGGATAGTGGTTCCGGGCTGCTATCTTCACTGGGGGCGCCTCTTCTTCGCGCTGCGGGCCCGGAATAGAGGCGTTGCCTTGACAATGAAGCAGAAGTACGTTGGCAATGAACGTACCTCTGCGTCGTTGTCAAGGCAACGTGACTATTCTGAGGCCGGGCCCGAAGCGCTTAGAAGAGGCCTCCCCGGTGAACATAGCAGCCCGGAACCACTATCCCACCGGACCACCTCCTCACCAGACAGTCCTGCAGGACCGGACCAGCGCCGAGCGGAGGCGAGTACTGTACAGAACTAAAGGGGGGTGAGAGGGGGCTGGATGATGTCGAAGGCCGCAGTGGTCTTCAACCTGTGGACCTCCGGAGGTTTCAAAACTACAACTCCCAGCAAGCCCGGACAGCCGATGGCTGCCCGGGCTTGCTGGGAGTTGTAGTTTTGAAACCTCTGGAGGTCCGCAGGTTGAAGACCACTGCGGGTGCAGAGTTCACTCGAGTATAAGCCGAGGGGGGTGTTTTCAGCACGAAAAATCGTGCTGAAAAACTCGGCTTATACTCGAGTATATACGGTATTATATACAAGGAAAAAGACACACAACAAGGTATAGTGAAAGAATAAAGGCCAAAGGGTTAGTAGAACATTAGCTATTGTGATGGTTTATATTTGTCTGATTCAGCAAAAAAAAAGTCCACATTCATTTCACCAGAATATAACTTACAGCAGATGTTCTCTTCGGTTTATTTTCTCAGAAAGCCATGTAACTGCAGATACGGCAAGTCTTAAAGAGGTATAGCAGATGGTATATAGCAGATGGTATATAGCAGAGATAAACAGGTATTATGAGTAAGGGTCTATTCACACGGCAGAATTTCCACCTCAAATTAAAGGGGTACTCCCATGGAAAACATTTTCTTTAATATCAACTGGTGCCAGAAAGTCAAACAGATTTGTAAGTTACGTCTGTTAAAAAAATCCCAATCCTTCCAGTACTTATTAGCTGCTGTATTCTCCACAGGAAGTTCTTTCCTTTTTGAAGTTTCTTTCTTTCTGACCACAGTGCTCTCTGCTGACATCTCTGTCCATTTTAGGAACTGTCCTGAGCAGCATATGTTTGCTATGGGGAATTTCTCCTGCTCTGGACAGTTCCTGAGATGGACAGGTGTCCGCAGAGAGCACTGTGGTCAGACAGAAAGGAAATTCAAAAAGGAAACAAATTCCTGTGGAGTATATTTCAGCTGATAAGTACTGGAAGGATTGGGATTATTTAATAGAAGTAATTTACAAATCTGTTTTAATTTTCTGGCACTGCTTGATTAAAATAAAAAAATAAAAAATAAAAAAACCTTTTCCAGTGGAGTACCCCTTTAAAGCCCATAGACTTCTATGGGATTCTGCACTCTCATTTCCCACTTCTGAATTTCTACTTGCGGAATTCCGCAAGCGGAAATTCAGAAGTGTGAATGGGAGTACGGAATCCCATAGAAGTCTATGGGCTTTAATTTGAGGCGGAATTCTGCAAGCAGAAATTCTGCAGTGGTGAATAGACCCTTAGGCTAGGTTCACACTACGGAATCTCCGGGCAGAAAATTTCCGCCCGGAGATTCCAAGTGCGGCCAGAGCTGACTGAATCAGTTGGCGCTAGGACTGCGCGGACACTGCAGTCTCCAATGGACTGCAATGTGTTCCGCAAGTATTTCCGCCTGAAGAAAGAGCAACGCCATTCTTCAGGCGTAAATTTCCAAGCGGATTTTCCGTTCACAAATTCCGCTTTGCAAATTCCGAAGTGTGAATTTGTGAACGGAAACCCATTCACTACACTATACATTTTAGCAAGCGGAATTTACGCCTGCAATTCCAAAGCGGAATTGCAGGCGGAAATTCCGTAGTCTGAACCTAGCCTTACTTCACTGACTATCAGGGTGCAACACCTATAGTGGCATATAAATCAATATATGATGATCTCTGGAGTATCAGGCTGCTGTGTCCTGAACCGATGATCCAGCAACATTTGGAAAGTGCAAATAGTTAATAGGAACCCAAAGGAGCCTAAGAAAAAACAGGTATGCTGGTGGTGCTAGGCCAGTTTGTGGAGGTGAACAACAATAGTCAAAATAAAAAATGAGGACAACGCGTTTTGAAACATTTTCTCTTCTCTTCATCAGGTCCTGTTGATGAAGAGAAGTAGACACTCCTCGAAATGCATTTTCCATGCTACATTTATAAATAAACATCCTTTTTTTTACTCCATGGTCCTTCACCCCCACGCCCAGTGCCACTAACACTCCCATTTTTCCTTAGGCTACTTTGGGTTCCTGTTACCATAAGAATAATCTAAGGAGAAGGACCTTGTTAAAGGGGTATTCTAGGAATCAAAAAACTGGCATTTTTTTCTTTCAAAACCAGCACCCTCCTTGTCTCCACTTTGGGTGTGGTATTACAACTTGGCTCCATTCACTTCAATGGAACTGAGCTGCAGAACCACACCCATCCTGGAGACAGACAGCAAGAGGTCTTAGAAAGAAAAAAAATGGCCTGTTTTTTTAATTCCTGGAATACCCCTTTAAGCGGAACCTGAACATCCCTCATACCATGTGCGACGTGGCCCAGACAGGACCCAGAACGCACATTTTTCCTTCTTCCCTAGAGCTACACAGCCACCCACCTTACAGAACTCTAGTGGTACCTATTTCCCGGTTACTTGACTCCCAGCCTGATGAAGGGCTTTTGGAAGCCAGAATCGTTGCATTAAAAAGAGCATTAAAAAACTAATCACATATGGTGTACCGAAGAGTTTCTGTAGCTGAACTGGCAATTTAGTGTTGAGTGACCGCTACTGACCGGTATGGTCAAGATGGAATGGAGGCTTTTAAAGTGTACCTGTCGTCAACAAAAACTTTTTATATAATGTAGATAATACCATTATATGTATATTTGTAATATACATTGGTTAAAAATTGTGTATATTTTTGGGTGAAAAAATGCTGTTCCTACAGCTATTGTCTGTGTGTCTCTATGAGGAGTTCAAATACAGGAAGTGAGGGCGGGACAAGCAGGGATCTGTGCAGCTTCCTGGCCTGTCAATCATCCTGATGTATGAGTCAGAAGCATGTTATAGAGCCTCAGTGCACACTATCCTGCTTGTCCTCAGTGTACACTATCCTGCTTGTCCTCAGTGCACACTGTCCTGCTTGTCCTCAGTGCACACTATCCTGCTTGTCCTCAGTGCACACTATCCTGCTTGTCCTCAGTGCACACTGTCCTGCTTGTCCTCAGTGCACACTATCCTGCTTGTCCTCAGTGCACACTATCCTGCTTGTCCTCAGTGCACACTGTCCTGCTTTTTCTTGGTGCACAGAGCCCTGCTTGTCCACCCTCACTTCCTGTATTTGGTCTCCTCATAGAGACACACAGACAATAGCTGCAGGAACAAAAATATACACATTTTTTAACCAATGTATATTACAAATATACATGTAAATATATAAACACTAAACACTATAGACCAAAGTACAAAAACAGTAACAAGTAATGAATCTTTATTGCAGCGGTCTTCAAACTGTGGCCCTCCAGATGTTGCAAAACTACAACTCCCAGCATGCCCGGACAGCCAACGGCTGTCCGGGCATGCTGGGAATTGTAGTTTTGCAACATCTGGAGGGCCACAGTTTGAAGACCACTGCTTTATTGCAATACACATTATAAAACTAAGTAAAGGAGGATGTATAAATCTTCAGAATATATTTACAAGGAAGTATTGCACATAATGCAGGATGTCGCTCTGACATTCATCTTAAAGGGGTACTTCGGCGCTAAGACATCTTATCCCCTATCCAAAGGATAGGGGAAAAGATGCCTGATCGTGTGGGTCCCGCCGTGATCTTGCACGCAGCACCCCATTACAATCAGTCCCCGGAGCATGTTCGCTCCGCGTCTGATTACTGGCGATCAAGGGGACGGAGCATTGAGATGTCACGGCTCCGCCCCTGTGTGACATCATGCTCCGCCCCCACAATCCAAGCCTATAGGAGGGGGCGTGACAGCTGTATATGCTCCAGGGACTGATTATAACGGGGTGCTGCGTGCAAGATCACGGGGGTCCCCAGCGGCAGGACCCCCACGATCAGGCATCTTATCCCCTTATCCCCTATCCAAGGTGTCTTAGCACTGGAGTACCCCTTTAAGATGAATGATACCTAATGGATGAATGCACCCTGCCTGTGCTCCTCACCTCAGCCCCAAACGCGTTTTCGCACCTGCTTTGTCAGGTTTTATAATGTGTATTTCAATATAGATTCAGTACTATTTTTGTACTTTGGTCTTAAGTGTTTGGTGTTTATGTATGTAAGGACCACTGTATAGTTTTTTCTCACATTGCTGACGTTGTTTGGTGACCCTATACATAATCATATACATAGTAGTATCTATTGTGAGAAGGTGAAGGGCATTGTGGTTGATGGTCGGTATGTGTCACCAAGGCTCCTGGCCTTGGTAAGAGCCAATAATTGTCCAGTGTCTGTGCTGCGATGCAGACTGACACTGTGGCCGTAGTACGGCTGGAAACGGGAATCCGGGACGGCTCTTACTGGGAATGGTCAAGTGAAGGGTGGGGGCCATTCCCCACAATCCAGGCCGCCTTTTGTTGGTCTTAACCAGCTGAGGGGGATTTCCATGTTGCAGCTCAAACTGCCAGAGAGCTGAGTTTTGAGATCTTCCTTGTGGAGTTTAGAAGCTGGTGAGCAGACTGCCTGGAGGCTTGGAAAAGACTTGCTTGATGCCGCATGGCATGGACTCAGGTGTGAACAAACACCTAAGGAACGCAGGTGGAATTTTTTAAACTTTTTCTTTGATCTGCAGTTAAGACTGTTTGCTGTTTGCCAAGTGTGAATAAAACGCTGAAGTCCTGTTTCCGTGCCTCTATACTGCAACCGCACCTATATGCAAGAGCGAATCATCACACTATATTATATTAAAAAAAGTTTTTGTTGATGACAGATACACTTTAAGTTTTTGCCCAACATCCTCTGCTGACCTTGACATGATCTTGGGATCCTTCAGGCACCAGGGTTCTGATGGCTTTACAATCTTTGTACCTTAAGTTATCGCACCTGTTCTATTTCTTACATTTGACACATGGTATGGGCTTGTCCATCTCTAATTCCTGTACTCTCCCCCCCCCCCCCCCCTCCATGCTGCTGTACTTGTCTTGAAGCTATACATAGATCAGGTACATATCATTCCGTCCTCAAGCACAGTACTGCACAATGCCAATTTATCTCCTGCTGCCTCTGGCATCGTGCAGCTCTTTGAAAATGAGTTGATAAATTCAGGACACTAAAATATTGTTTGTCAGCCAATTAATACCAGAGCTTCCAGGGCTGCCGCTGGGACATATATCAACGAGATGGAATGCCGGCCTGGACCTGAGGTTTATTACAGGCTTGTATGGACTATTCGTTTTCCAGCAGCTGATTGGAGCTTGTAAGGGTTGTATACAAATGTGAAGCGCGTTTCGAGTGTGATGATTACCAGCAAGCGGGTGATGGATTTGTTATTATCTAGGAAATGCTTTGGCTTGAGCAGTTTTTGGATTTACAATCATGGCACATAGATGAATCTGCTGTTTGTCGGATCGCTGTTTGTTTTAGCGGCGGCTCAATATAAACTAAACATTTCCTATCGCTGACTACTTCAAGACAGATATTTCACAGGGAATTATGTGTTAGTGAAAGTGGGAAAGGACTCTGAAATAGCTGTCTGCAGATGGGAGTTTATATCTCCAGTAGTGTTGAGCGGCATAGGCCATATTCGAATTTGCGATATTTCGCGAATGTATGGACGAATATTCGTCATATATTTGCTAAATTTACATATTCGTAATATTTGCGTTTTATTTTCGCGAATGCGAAAATTCGCATATGTGAAAATTAGCATATACAAAAATTTGCATATTCAAAAATTAGCATAAGCTAAAATTTGCATATGCGAAAATTTGCACGCCAGTCTCACACAGTAGTATTAGAGCCTTCTTTACACCACACAAGCTGGAAGCAGAGAGGGATGATCACTGTGATGTGTACTGTGAAAAAATAAAATAAATAAAAATAAAAAAACCAATATTCGTAATTACGAATATATAGTGCTGTATTCGCGAATATTCGCGAATTCGCAAATATGCAATATTCACGAATAAAATTCGCATTGCGAATATTTGCGAACAACACTAATCTCCAGTCATGTTCTAAGGCTTCTTAAAGGAGTTAAACTTTCACTTGAAGGAAAGCTACTTCCAAATGGTGGTGTCGGAGAGCTGCTTTACATATCCTTCATCCTAGAACGTCCAGTAGACCATGAATGGCCTACAGTCCTGAACACATTTTTATTGCATTCTCCCTTAAAGGTGTACTCTGCTGCCCCAGCGTTGGAGCGGGGGCGGTAGGGGTCGTGATGTCTTGGGCAAGTCCCTCGTGACGTCATGCCATGCCCCCTCAATGAAAGTCTATGGGGGGGCACGCCCCTTCCTATAGACTTTAATTGAAGGGACATAGCCTTGATGTCATGACCCCGCCTCTCGCACCCAGCATTCTGAATGAAGAGATCCTTTGGATCGGGGATAAGATGTCTAGGGGCAAAGTACCCCTTTAAAGAGAGGTATTGCCAGGGGTCAAGTCCTGGGGAAAAAAGTGTGGGAACCCACCCAAGATTTCCACACAAAGGCTGGTCCTGCAGGACTCCCTCCAATGGGAATAGTGTTTCTGCTGTGGAAAAAGTGCAGGAATGCCCCCTCCCATAGACTTGCATTGAGGGGGCATGGCCGTCATCCAGCACAGAGCGAAGTTCGCTCTGTGCACCAGATGTCTGGGGTGCCACAGCCGAGATCGCGGGGATAAGATGTCTAGGGGCTGAGTACCCCTTTAAGTAGGAGCCAAACTTAAAGGGGTATTCTGGAATTTTTTTTTTTTTTTTTAAATGTAAGACAGGGGCAGCAAAGTTATTCTAGTTACTACAAAAACCTCACAGGGTTTTTTTTTTGGCTGGTATTAAATTTCGTTGTCTTTCTTTTCTGCCGCCTATAAAATGACTGTTGTCTCCGACCTTACCCAGCTTGCTGTGCGGCCCGAGACAATACATCACAAGTCAGGTGCTAAAAGGGGGCTTGGCTGCTTTGTCTGTTGTGTGTTAAACCAGCCCCATGAAGCCATTACCAGCGCACATGTGCATGCATTCATCATTACACAGATCCACAACACGTGGTCAAGGGGGTCAAGGGGGTGAATTGCAATGGGTGGGGCAACTGATGTGTGTGTGTGTGTGGGGGGGGGGGAATAAGTCACCTCCCACCTTGAAACAAAGGATCCTAAGGACTGTAGTGTGAGGGAGGCCAAAGAAACAGAAAGAGGCCAGTTCTCAAAAACAAACCACCAGCGTGATGGGGGACACAGGACACGACCATTTACCACCAACACAAGCACAGATCCTTGGTAAGGATGTCCATTAATATATGACACTTAATTACCAAAGTCACCTTATGTTGGATAAACCCTTTAAAGTTCTTGGGCCCTTATGTAAAATTTTATTCTGCCATTTACAGTAAGGGTGTCCTCTTGGCAGATGCAGCAGAAGAACCATTGGGCCCTCTTAGGCACCAAGTCCTGGGTCCCCTGAAGCTACAAATCCCGAATTGAGATCTGCTACAAAAACTATTGTTCTCTCTAATGGAAATGGCATGTCTATGTGTTAGAAAGACAACCAAACTGGATTTTTTGGGGAATTGTAGAATCCTTCATTTTCCCAATGGTGGCGCAGCAGGCACCTCCATAGACTGGCATTATGCCGATTACTTATAACAAGACACAATAGACTGAAAATTGATTAGATCTTCCGTAGATCTGATAAGCGTCATTCTTTTTCTACTATTCATGAGATTCTTTTTCCTTCTATTCACTTCAATACCTTAATAGCACAGAGCACATGCTGTATCTTCACCAGGTCACCTGACCAGCTCTCTTCTCATTATCGATTATTCTTTGTACGATTCTCTCATTTTCATTCGCTACATGAAGCGCATTTTAAGCTATAGGAGCAGTGGAGACCTGCAGGAGATTGTCCCCAGGATACTCGATATAAAGGAACTTTTCATGGTTGAGCACTTGAGCGACTCCATTAGCAGAAGATGAGCAGATGCTGCCGGATGAGTGTCCCTGTTCCTCATGATTGTAGTGCACACATTTCCATGCTGATGTAGTTTATTCTACTTTACTTATTTATTAATTTACATTTATTTATTTATTTATTAATATTCATTCATTTATTTTTATTTAATTATTTTATTTTATCATTTGATTATTTTTATAAATAATTTATACAGTTTTACTATTTAAAATCTTTTATTTTAGTTTTTATCTCAATAGCATGTATAATACTTTATCATATATATATATATATATATATATATAGTTTTTTAAGTAGTTACCGTATTTTTCGCCGTACAAGACGCACTTTTTCTTCCCCAAAACTGGGGGGAAAAAGTCGGTGCGTCTTATACGGCGAATACACCCCTATCGAAGCGGTCCCTGCAGCCATCAACGGCCGGGACCCGCGGCTAATACAGGACATCACCGATCAACAGTTGAAGGCACCATGGTTGAGAAACACTGGTCTAATACTTGCCATATGTATAACGTATACAGCGTATTCACTGACTTATCCTTCCCATACACAGTAGCTATGGCCCCTCGGGGACTTTACACTTAATGAAAAGGCTTCACCATTTATCCTATTAGTTTATATGAAAACATTTTCCGAATAATGGACGCCATAGAGACGGAGCTGAGAAAATCACGGGCGCCATTGTATACATTCTGTACCCTACAGGGAATATCTTATTGACTTCATCTAGAGTGGGAGGAATAAAGCAAAGGAACAGGAATCTAAAAAGGGGTTAAGAGCTCCACATAAAAGACCCAACGTCAAAGATACGGCAGATACGGCGCTTGTTTATTCCTCCGTATAACATATATTCACTCTGTATAACAATGCACGGCTATTACACGGCTCTGAATAATTTGTATACAGAAAGTGAATCGTATAATCACCGGGTGCTGGTAGAGCGCCTTATCGAGTCTTCATAGCCGGCATTACTATGGCAACACCGGAGAACCTTGAGTGGTGTTTACTCTCAGCTTCCCCGCCCTGTCGGTAAATCGATGAGGAATGCTCCTTTTTTCTTTTGCATGGATTCTGACATTGTAGGGTTATCGGTGCATGCTTTGCTTTCTGCCTTTGTCTGTCTTGGTGTAACTGGCCTTGGAATAGTCTAAGCTCTCCAACGTGAAGGCCTCAAGCTCTATACGTTCTGTGGTGCCTTGGGGGGCTGCATGGCAGTTGGGGTGTTGCTGTGCGGTATATCAAGAGTGTAACTAACTCTTGTCAGTCGTGATGCCAGGGTGAGGGTTAATACTGTGATGCTTGGCCTATCGCCACCCTTCCCAAAAGCGATAGTGACTTGAAGAATAAATGCAATGTCCACAACCAGAAGCTTTGATGAAAACTGTCGGAAACTTTACTGAGTTTTTTCTGCAAAAGGGATAACAGGAACAGTCCATATAACAGAGTCTATATACAGCGCAGCTGAGATTGACGTATGGTTGGGACTTTTGTAAGTTCTTTAGTTTAGTAGGATTTTGTAAGCTCAGATCCGCTGGATTTAGGGCTATGTTTGGGTCCAGGGGTCTCTCTAGCATAAGTGGGGAAGTTGTAAGAACTCACTGTTTAGCTTCAGGCTGAGGCCGGCAGGCTTTGGCTTAGTAGTTGTCGTTGAAAGTTGCGGAGGTCTGTCCTCATGAAGTGTCAGCAACCCAAGAGAGAGAGACTATTGGCTGCAGCTCCCTTATATGGGCAGGGGCTGGCCGTTTTAGGATTGGTCCACACCATCCGTCAATCAGCTTTACAAAGGATTATGGGTAATCACCTGACCCATGAACCTCCAAAGGTCCTTTTACCTACCATAGAGTACTAACCCGAGTCACATGACCTAAGGTCCTGCAACTCTATGCAGGTAAGCATACATATTATATACAGCATTTACATATAATTTAGCAGAATATTAACTATATGAGGGGTGACTAGGGGATGACTAGAGAAGCGGACCCCCACAGTTACTAGGAACTCTGACTTTGGGGACCCCCTAACCAAGGTACAGTATGAAATACGGTAACGGGACACCACAGTTCCTTCTAGGGAGCCATTCATTGGCTTCTTATTATGCAAGGAAGCCTTACTGGAACATTCTTTGGGGGGGCTCTGTCCCAATACTTCGCCCTTTGTCCTCTTCTCGGTAAAGAGGTTAGGCAAAAGCTAGAGTGTTCTAGCAAGTTTATGATCTGCTAATGTTTGCTATGCATCTTGGGTCTTTAAAGTTATCAGTCATTCCTGGAAATGTCTGGTAAAAGGAACATGGGTGCGGGAATATGGGGGCACCCAGTCCGGAGAAGGCGGCAGATCAGAAGGCTCTTTGATGAGGGAGGAAGGAGATAGACCTCTAGTCAAGTGGTACCGAGTGGGGAGGTAGAAAAACGCAAGTACATAATCACTAGGTCATTCTCATTCTTTACATCTCTTTTTTTATGTGTCTAGCTTCTGTATTTGGCTCACAAATCCCTCTGTTCTGCTGCTCGCTCAATCTGACACCCACTGCTCAGGAAGGGGTGTGTCCGAGGCAAGCACTGAGCCCGCCCTCACTCACTATGCATAAACTTCCTTCCTGAGTCTGCTGTGCTCTTCTGGGTCTCTTCATTCAATCACTGCAGGCTGCTCTGTAATCCCTTCCTTTCTGTTTCATGCTGCAGTCTGATAGGACTGGAGTGAGCACAGAGGAGTGCTTGTCCTGCACTCACTCCCTGGACTCCCTGCTTGCGTGATACAGATAGGACAAAGTTGACTCTGCAGGTCGGACAGGATTATGTTCTGGATGGTATGGGAACCCCTAGTGGTCTTTTTTATAAACCATGATTTCTATGAAAGGGAGACCCTTTTTATGATATATAGTAGAAAGGTTAATGTTTTGCCAAGATTTTCAAGATATACAAAGTTTTTGAATCTGACAGTGCCCATTTCACTCAGCTTTAACCTCCTTGTATCCTGCGCTCTGCTAGTGCAGTCTGCCTGAGACAGAACCACTGTGGTTGTGGTGAAGTCTTCAGAAGGCCCCCACCCACCATATAACTTGAAATGCACCCCATTATTGTGTTGTGGGGATGCCAACCAGTCACCCAAAACCCCTGGCAGCTTTCATATGTCCTTCAACATGCCTCAGCCGCTATTGATTGCAGTATTTAAATGGTTAAATGTCCAGCATCAGCCTCTCCACCAATTACTTAGTTTGGTAGAGTGGCAGCTCTAGGAGGAGTCCTGGTTTCTCCAAACGTCTTTCATATAAGAATTATAGAGGCCACTGAGCTCTTGGGAGCTGTTAGGGCAGCAGAATTTTTTTGTCTCCTCCAGATCTGTGTCCCCACACAATCCTGTCTTTGAGCTCTACAGGCAGTTCTTTCTCCCCTCATGGCTTGGTGTTTGCTCTGATCTACATTGTCAGCTGTGAGACCCTATATAGACAGGGCTGTGTCTTCCCAAATTCTGTCCAGCCAGCTAAATTTACCACAAGTGACTTCAGTCAAGGTGGAGAAACATCTCAGAGATGATCATGAGAAATGGGAGGAGCCAGAGATAAATATCAAGTGTCATATTAAAGGGTCTGAATACTTATGTCCATGAGAAATTTTAAATACTTTTATTATGGGATATTGGAGTGCAGAATGATAAGGAACAAAAAAATTATTAAGGCCACAACATAACAAAATGTGAAAAAAATTAAAGGGTCTGAAAACTTTCCAAATCCACTGTATTATGGGTTTATAGGATTAGTTCTGGTTTAAATGTCATATTAGATCATATGAACATCATAGTATCCTGCGCACCTCCCCCTACGATCTAAAGTGGACCTTATGAAGAGGAGTTTTATTATAGCGGACAAGGCCTGACCATAGTGACCTACAGAGACCATAGTGACCTACAGAGACCATAGTGGCCTACAGAGACCATAGTTACTATAGAGACCATAGTGACCTACAGAGACCATAGTGACCTACAGAGACCATAGTTACTATAGAGACCATAGTGACCTACAGAGACCATAGTGACCTACAGAGACCATAGTTACTATAGAGACCATAGTGACCTACAGAGACCATAGTGACCTACAGAGACCATAGTGACCTACAGAGACCATAGTGGCCTACAGAGACCATAGTTACTATAGAGACCATAGTGACCTACAGAGACCATAGTGACCTACAGAGACCATAGTTACTATAGAGACCATAGTGACCTACAGAGACCATAGTGACCTACAGAGACCATAGTGACCTACAGAGACCATAGTGACCTACAGAGACCACAGTGACCTACAGAGACCATAGTGACCTACAGAGACCATAGTGACCTACAGAGACCATAGTTACTATAGAGACCATAGTGACCTACAGAGACCATAGTGGCCTACAGAGACCATAGTGACCTACAGAGACCATAGTTACTATAGAGACCATAGTGACCTACAGAGACCATAGTTACTTTAGAGACCATAGTGACCTACAGAGACCATAGTGACCTACAGAGACCATAGTGACCTATAGAGACCATAGTAACTATAGAGACCATAGTGACCTACAGAGACCATAGTGGCCTACAGAGACCATAGTAACTATAGAGACCATAGTGACCTACAGAGACCATAGTGACCTATAGAGACCATAGTGACCTACAGAGACCATAGTAACTATAGAGACCATAGTGACCTACAGAGACCATAGAGGCCTACAGAGACCATAGTTACTATAGAGACCATAGTGACCTACAGAGACCATAGTGGCCTACAGAGACCATAGTGACCTACAGAGACCATAGTTACTATAGAGACCATAGTGACCTACAGAGACCATAGTGACCTATAGAAACCATAGTAACCATAGAGACCAGAGTGACCTACAGAGACCAGAGTGACCTACAGAGACCAGAGTGACCTACAGAGACCATAGTGACCTATAGAGACCATAGTAACTATAGAGACCATAGTGACCTACAGAGACCATAGTGACCTACAGAGACCATAGTAACTATAGAGACCATAGTGACCTACAGAGACCATAGTGACCTATAGAGACCATAGTGACCTACAGAGACCATAGTAACTATAGAGACCATAGTGACCTACAGAGACCATAGAGGCCTACAGAGACCATAGTTACTATAGAGACCATAGTGACCTACAGAGACCATAGTGGCCTACAGAGACCATAGTGACCTACAGAGACCATAGTTACTATAGAGACCATAGTGACCTACAGAGACCATAGTGACCTATAGAAACCATAGTAACCATAGAGACCAGAGTGACCTACAGAGACCAGAGTGACCTACAGAGACCAGAGTGACCTACAGAGACCATAGTGACCTATAGAGACCATAGTGAACTATAGAGACCGTAGTAACTACAGAGACCGTAGTAACTACAGAAACCATAGTAACTATAGGGACCATAGTAATCTACAGAAACCATAGTAACTATAGAGACCATAGTGACCTAGAGAGACCATAGTAACTATAGAGACCATAGTGACCTACAGAGACCATAGTGACCTACAGAGACCATAGTGACCTACAGAGACCTTAGTAACTATAGAGACCATAGTGACCTATAGAGACCATAGTGACCTACAGAGACCATAGTGACCTACAGAGACCATAGTAACTATAGAGACCATAGTGACCTATAGAGACCATAGTGACCTACAGAGACCATAGTTACTATAGAGACCATAGTGACCTACAGAGACCATAGTGACCTATAGAGACCATAGTGAACTATAGAGACCATAGTGACCTACAGAGACCATAGTAACTATAGAGACCATAGTAACCAGGGGCATAGCTATAGAGGTAGCAGAGGTAGCAATCGCGCAGGGGCCCTGTTGCCTAAGAGGGCCCCAAAATACACCAGTAGTATAGTTGGCATATGATGCCCTGTTGCAGATTTTGCATCGGGCCCAGAAGCTACAAGCTATGCCTCTGATAGGAACTATAGAGACCATAGTGACCTACAGAGACCATAGTAACCAACAGAGACCATAGTGACCTACAGAGACCATAGAGACCTACAGAGACCATAGTAACTATAGAGACCATAGTGACCTACAGTGACTATAGTAACTATAGAGACCATAGTGACCTACAGAGACCATAGTGACCTACAGAGACCATAGTGACCTACAGAGACCATAGTGACCTACAGAGACCATAGTGACCTGCAGAGACCATAGTGACCTATAGAGACGGTCATGACCTCAGTAGGCCTCATGTAAGGATACATTTTCTTCATACTCACCAGACGTTTTCTTCTTCTGTTACTTAGGCTTCTGCTCAGTTATTAGTGAGTTGTCTTGGTCTCCTTACAGATACTTCTTGACATACGCTAATAGCAGCCATTATAGTCTTATTACATTTTCATCCAGGTTTACAAAGACTCCGGAGGCTTCTATGCCGGCATTATTAGGAAGTTACACCCCTTCCAGATACTTCTTGTCTCTCGACTGTGACACTTGTATCACCGTCGTTCTCTCTTCACAAATCATAAGGAAAAGAACTGAATGTCTATCCCAGGCATGAGAGTTATACAGTACAAGAAGTTATGGGTAGGCCGAGCAAAGGAAGATGATATGTGACTATTACAAGATTATATGTGATTACTATCAGTCTAATCACTATTAGACTGATAGGGGTTCTTTACTGTAAGAGCAGTGAGACTATGTATGGAACTCTCTGCCAGAGGAAGGGGTCGAGTTAAACACAATGAAAGAGGTCAGGAGGGATCTAAGCGTGCTTCTGGAGAGTAAGGTTATGGAGAATAGATTTATAGATACAGAACCTTGATCCTCGGGAGGGGGTAATTGGCATCAGCCTCATAAGAGTCTTTTGCCTTCTTCTGGATCAACACAGTAGAGACACAATAGGAATATAGGTTGGACTTGATGGACTATGTATCAATATTTCAGGGGACCGTACAGAAATCTCTCCCACGACCTATTTATACCCAGGACTGTATCTATAACAAGGGGACACCCTCTAGGTCTAGAGGAAAGAAAGTTTCTACACCAGCACAGACAGAAGTTCTTTACGGTAAGAGCAGTGAGACAGCGAGTATGGGGAAATGGAGTCTATATGTGATTACCACCAGTCTATACATGATTATCACCAGTCTATACATGATTATCACCAGTCTATATGTGATTATCACCAGTCTATACATGATTATCACCAGTCTATATGTGATTATCACCAGTCTATATGTGATTATCACCAGTCTATATGTGATTATCACCAGTCTATACATGATTATCACCAGTCTATACATGATTATCACCAGTCTATATGTGATTATCACCAGTCTAAATGTGATTATCACCAGTCTATATGTGATTATCCCCAATCTACATGTGATTATCACCAGTCTATATGTGATTATCACCAGTCTATACATGATTATCACCAGTCTATACATGATTATCACCAGTCTATACATGATTATCACCAGTCTATATGTGATTATCCCCAGTCTATACATGATTATCACCAATCTATATGTGATTATCCCCAGTCTACATGTGATTATCACCAGTCTATATGTGATTATCCCCAGTCTATACATGATTATCACCAGTCTACATGTGATTATCACCAGTCTATATGTGATTATCACCAGTCTACATGTGATTATCACCAGTCTATACATGATTATCACCAGTCTATATGTGATTATCATCAGTCTACATGTGATTATCACCAGTCTACATGTGATTATCACCAGTCTACATGTGATTATTACCAGTCTACATGTGATTATCACCAGTCTATACATGATTATCACCAGTCTATACATGATTATCACCAGTCTATATGTGATTATCACCAGTCTATACATGATTATCACCAGTCTATACGTGATTATCACCAGTCTATATGTGATTATCACCAGTCTATATGTGATTACCACCAGTCTATATGTGATTATCACCAGTCTATATGTGATTATCACCAGTCTATATGTGATTATCACCAGTCTATATGTGATTATCACCAGTCTATATGTGATTATCACCAGTCTATATGTGATTATCACCAGTCTATACATGATTATCACCAGTCTATATGTGATTACCACCAGTCTATACATGATTATCACCAGTCTATACATGATTATCACCAGTCTATACATGATTATCACCAGTCTATACATGATTATCACCAGTCTATATGTGATTATCACCAGTCTATATGTGATTATCACCAGTCTATATGTGATTATCCCCAGTCTATATGTGATTATCACCAGTCTACATGTGATTATCACCAGTTTATATGTGATTTCCACCAATAAACCCCACTATATTAGTCGTTCAATCTATAGTAACTCCTTCCCTTCGACATGAATATTTCCTATTCCCTCTTTATAAGACAACCACTTACATTTGCAGGTTAATAAACCTCTTCTTTATGCTTCACCAATTTATCAAAAAGTGAGAATATATCAGCAGCGAAGCAGGAAAAGCTGAAGGATTAATAGACTGTCGAAAGGGAAGACTAAAAGGTCACCTCATTACCAAGGACTCCAAAATGGAACGCCACATAAATGATGTGCAAGGTATCAAGTGTCTTGTATTCTACTCTTTGTATTTGTATTACACATTATTTTTATTTTTCCTTACATAGATACCTATCCCCATCTGCTCTTCCTTCTGTGAGTATGACTTGTGTCGTAGCAGAGCATTTTCATACCTTGAGTACCTTGGGACCTCGCTTAGGGACAAAGGTAGGGGCGAGTAAGCAGGGTATGTACAGGATAGAAGATAGCTGATTGTAGGAGGGTCCATCCACTGGGACTCTTTTAAAATTTCCAGAAAATAAACCTACTTCTCTTATAGGCAGTTTATTACCGGTCAAGTCTCTTCTTCAGGTCCAGGTGTGTAGCTATAGGGGGTACAGAGGTAGAATTTGCAATGGGACTGGTGCCTAAGGGGGCACCAATGCATATCTGCCTCATAAAGATCAGTATGACAAATGGCACATGGGACCCTGTAAACAGGACTTAAAGAGTAGCAGGAATACATCTGACCTGGAAGGTCATCCGAATGTAGAATGCACTGCACAAAGCCAGCATAACTTCTAAAAATACAAATACAGGAAGTTGTATTTTAAAGTTGTTTTTAGAAGCTGCTTTGTTTATTTTTATTTTATTTTTTATCAGTTTTTATCTTTTTTTTGTGGCTTCTTGCAGTGCATTCTACATTGGGATGACCTTCCGGGTAAAATGGATTGGGATGACCTTCCAGGTCAGATGGATTGGGATTGGGTTGACTTTCCGGGTCAGATAGATTGGGATGGCCTTCCGGGTCAGATGGATTAAGATGACCTTCCGGATCCGATAAATCCCTGATGTATCTCGGCTCGTTCTTATATGACCCCGTTATGGTAAACATTTTGCTATTACGTGTATCATTGTGTTTAGCAATGTGACTGGCTTAAAGGGGTATTCCCTTTATCTGACTCAGAAGATCACCCCAATCCATCTGACCCAGAAGGTCATCGCAATCTATCTGACCCGGAAGGCCATCCCAATCTATCTGACCCGGAAGGTCAACCCAATCCCAATCCATCTGACCCGGAAGGTCATCCCAATCCATCTGACTCGGAAGGTCATCCCAATCCATCTGATCCGGAAGGTCATCCCAATCCATCTGACCCAGAAGGTCATCCCAGTCCATTTGGAAGAAAATTGTAGGAAAAAAAAAAATCTCCAGACGTGGCGCTTAACCAAAAGGTGTGTAGTTTATTGATAGGACTATAAAATTTCATGCAGCATTCAACACGTTTCGGACTAGTACTAAGTCCTTTCTCAAGACGTGCAATCCCAGTCCATCTGACCCGGAAGGTCATCCAAATCTTTCAGACCTGCAAAGTCATCCTAGTTGTGTTTTGTTTTTCTTATTTCTCTTTCCGTTCGTGTTTTCTCACCCACTCGAATCTCAGAGGAAACATTTTTCAATGCCGCGTATACTATGTATTCTCCTCTGCTAGCTATGGCTATTGCATTATTTAGTATTGTCCTATTACCCATGCATCATTGGGCCATGCAAACTTCTTTTATAGTTGTTTTGTTACCTTGACTAAAGTTTGATAAGTTTTACAGAAAAAAAAAATAACAATTCTGGTAACACTCAGAAAACAATTGCAAATCCAAACAATCCGACAGTAAACACTTAACAGCACAAAGCAAAGATTTCACTGTTTACAATTCCATTAAAAGTTGCGCAACTTTCTATTTACTTTACATGAGTGATTTTTTTTTATCTTTTCTGTATTTTTATTTTTGTTTTATTGTTTTGATTCATTGTAATTTCCTCTATAAAGCTGCTTTTAAATGTAACAAAAAAAGCTGGCTCCAGAAAGTTAAACAGATTTGTAAATTATTTCTTTTAAAAAATCTTAATCCTTTCAGTATTTATGAGCTTCTGAAGTTAAGGTTGTTCTTTTCAGTCTAAGTGCTCTCTGATGACACGTGTCTCGGGAACCGTCCACTTTAGAAGAAAATCCCCATAGCAAACCTCTTCTAAACTGGGCGTTTCCCGAGACACATGTCATCAGAGAACACTTAGCCAGAAATGAACAACCTTAACTTCAGAAGCTCATAAGTACTGAAAGGATTAAGATTTTTTAATAGAAGTAATTTACAAATCTGTGTAACTTTCTGGAGCCAGTTGATATATGAAAAAAAGTTTTTTCCTGGAATACCCCTTTAAACACTGGAGTAGCCCTTTAAGTGTTCATAACTTACAAACGCAATGGTGTCAGCACGGTGTTATGGCTTCTGTATCAAACAGTAATTACAAAGTGTGAACACACCCTAACAAGGGAAATCCCTTCCAGCAATTCTTTCTGTAGAGGCCGAAATTAGAACAGACCGTTATATTTGCTGAAATTTATACCAGTGTGATCGAATAGCGACCCGCCATATCACTTCTTGTGTACATGTTAAGCAAAGCAGCCGGCACCAACACATTAACCCGTTAAAGTAGACTGCCCTATATGTATGGTGGCTTCATTCTAAACTATGATGCTGGCTTTGCTTCATAGATGGTGGGTTCTGGCTGCTATCAGCAGCCGGCACTCACTGTCAATGATCAACATCATGCTGCGATCCTTAGCAACCACAGCATGTAAAAGGCTTAATCGGTGTCCAATCAGCACCTCTGCAACACGATCACTAGGGTACCGACCAGTCACTGTGGCAGACGGATGTCTGTACTAGGCCTCAGTACCTGCTATAGTAATTCTGCTGATATAGTCTTCCCCGAACAAGCTGTAACAGCAAAGCACCGATCTAACGATCAGTATAAGCAATCTAATGACATGCTTATGAAAGTCCCCTACAGAGACTTAAAGACTGTAAAAAAAGAAAAAGAAAAAACATAAAACTTTAATATAAAGAAAAAATAAGAAAGCCCATCCTTAAAATTTTTTTAATTGCCCCCTTTTCCCAATTTGTAATAAAAAAAATGTAAACAAATAAAAAAATATAACAATATTTGGTATTTTCTCATGTGGAAATGGCCGAACTATTAAAATATAACATGGTAAACAGCGTAAATGAAGTAAAAAATACTACACCAGAATTGCTGCGTTTTGGTCGCATAATATATCTGTAAAAATGTAATAAAAAGTTTAATCTACCCAAAATAAACTAAAGGTCACTCTGCATATTATACAGCCCTGTAAACAGAAAAATAAAAAAAGTTATAGGGGTCAGAATTGGGTAATTTTGGGCATAAATAAAGATAACATGTCAGTTTTACTGTAAGGTTCACTGCGTAAATACAAAAGCCCCCACAATTAGCAAAAATAATATTTTTGTTGTTTTTTATTTTTTTTATTTTATTTGAAAAGACAAACACTTTTAAGGGGTTAAATATTACAGCAGTCCAACTTTATGTAAACCACAATGCGCCCTCCCCAAGTACCGAGCGCTGCCAGGAGCCTTCTCACAGATGACAGCCGAGTCCTATCCAAAATAAAATTAAGGATTTTTGGAACACGATTCTAGATAAATGCTAAAACAATTGAAGATACAAGACGACGAGCTTTTAAAATAAACGTTGACAATTTCCCTGGAGAGTTTGCGGCTTTTTCAGATTGCAAAAATAAAGTGGCCAAAAAATGAAGAAAGATTTGTAGAATATTTCAGATTTCTTACGTTATTTTTGTCTTTGTTCATGTTCGCCATTATATTAGTGTTGCTCACGAATATTCGCAATTCGAATATTATTCGCGAATATCGCATATTCGCGAATTCGCGAACTTCGCGAATATAGCGCTATATATTCGTAATTACGAATATTCGTTTTTGGTTTTTTTTGTTTTTTTTTCACAGTACACATCACAGTGATCATCCCTCTCTGCTTCCAGCTTGTGTGGTGTAAAGAAGGCTGTAATACTACTGTGTGAGACTGGCGTGCGAAAATTCGCATGTGCGTAAATTCGCATATGTTAATTTTCGCATATGCGAATTTTTGCGTATGCTAATTTTGCATATGCTAATATTCACATATGTTAATTTTCGCATACGCGAATTTACGCATATGCGGAAATAAAATGAGAATATTCAAATATGCGAATATTCGCGAATATATGACGAATATTCGTCCATATATTCGCGAATATTCGCGAATTCGAATATGGCCTATGCCGCTCAACACTACATTATATAACAGCATTGAACAGACTGGACAAGAAATGAAATTTGGTATGGGCTTGAAGGATCCCGTAGCTGAGATGTCAGATAGGTGGGTTGTGGCCTAACTAAAGGGGGTGGCTTTGGTTTTGCTTGGTTTTACTTGAGTGGCAGCCCAGACAGTGGTACAAGGGTGGTACAAGGGTGGTACAAGTGGGATGGCTGACGCTGTCACACCGGCCATGGTTTGGATCTTAATGGTCATAAAGGCTTAAGGGCTTCCACTGGGACTCCTCACACACTGTAGGTCTGTAGACTGCACTTAAATTGTGGTACTTGTATTTCCCGTAGGACTTGTCTTGTGTAGGTGTCCTGGCTGAGTCGGACATAGTGGTTACTTTAAACGACTCATGGTTTGCTTCATTGAAGCTCTTCTAAAATGGACCCACCATTCTTAAAGGGACCACTGGGGAAACTTGGCTGTGGCACCCAAACATCTGGTGCATGGAGCGACCTTCACTCTGTGCAGGATGACTGGCAATGCGGGGCAAAGACTCGTGACGTCACGGTTATGCCCCGCTCGTGACATCCCAGCCATGCCCCCTTAATGCAAGTCTATGGGAGGGGGCGTGAATTACGTCATGAGCTTCCAGGGAGATCACGGGGGTCCCCAGCTGTAGCACCCCTGCGATCAGACATCTTATCCCCTATCCTTTGAATAGGGATAAGATGTCTAGGAGTGGAGTACCCCTTTAAGCATTCAGATGGTAAGGCTAGACTTTAGGCTGAAGCAGGGTTACCCAAGTTGATGGTATGTTTTTTAGGTTCCCTTTCTTTACTCGATCCCTTATCGCTAGCTCTTTGACTTTCCCTGTGAAGTAAATGGTAATGGGGGTGGGAAAACACATCGATGTTTCTCCAGTATGCAGTTCCCGACAACAAGGTGTGACTTTGAAAACTCATCACTTTTTTCTAGCCCAAACACAGGTCAGGACTAGATTAAGACAGGGCCTTGGAATGGAAAATATTAGCAGTAAACAAGCTGAAACCCCATGGTTGGGGTTAGTTGGCTTAGTCCCAATCTGACCTCAGTTGTTTTCCTCTTGCAAACTTTCAACAGAGAGGCTGCTCTAGATGTCCTTTCACATGAAGGCTGATCTAACCTCTTCTCAGAGGAGGGGCTAAACTACAGCTGGCCCTCTTAATTCCTCTCAGAAGAGATGCTGGACCAGAACAAGCTTCTTCCTTCCATCTGGAAGGTTCCTATCTATGTGTATAGGTTAACACTTAATGCTCCCAGACATGTCTGGTACATCCCAGTTACAACAGCATGTAAATTGGTATAGAACAGCAGAAATACACATTTGTTGTAACATTGGGAAGAAACCATTAAGTCTGACTCTATACTCCACTTATACCACCGTACCTACATGGAGTATCCACTTAAGGTGACAGCCCTCAGTTGATTAAAGATCCTGTCCTTACTAAGTGCAGGGTTCCTAACTTGAATGAAGGAGAATGGTCAAATAACAAGGTTGGAAGCAGCGCGAGTAGAACCGGAACCAGTTGTCAGTCCAAACCGGGAGTCAAACCGAGGTGTAGCGTCAGAATCCAAATTAAGAATGATAGACAGGAATCAGAAAGCCGTGTAGAAGCACAGCAAGATCCAGCAGAAACAAACACGTGTGAGGAGGAATAGAACCACCTTAAATCTTAAATCTGGCTCCGACAGACTGCGGGTGATGCCGATGCCAAGCCTGATTGGCCCAGCGTCCTAGCTCCCTGATGGGCTGACCACATGGTGGGCTGACCGTGGTTGACCACAGTTTTAGGTCCGGTTGTAAAAGCGCATACGGCGCAAAAATGAGCCGACCGGACCGAACGTTTCACTCCGGCCGGCTCATTGAAATGAATGACATACGGGAGCGCATACGGTCACATACGGGAGCGCGAGATTTTAGCTCCCCCCTGCCGTATGCGCTCCCGTATGGGACAAAACGTAGTGTGAACCCAGCCCCAATAACTATGCCTTGTTTCTTAGAACATTACAACCTTCTGTAAATTCTTCCCTACCATCTATCATTCATTTCTGTTAAACCATCACAGTAGGGATAAAATCATATTCTTGGCTCTCATATTATAGTACAGTGGTCCCTCAAGTTACAATATTAATTGGTTCCAGGACGACCATTGTATGTTGAAACCATTGTATGTTGAGACCAGGACTCTATGGAAACCTGGTAATTGGTTCTAAAGGTACCAAAATGTCATCCAAAAATAGGAAAAAGTGAGAATTAAAGAAAAATAAGTAGATAACTAATATAGATAAAGCAAATCCTCATATATAATAGTAGGAAAGATCTGCTGGGAGCTGTAATCACTGTCTATATCAGTGTTTCCCAAGCAGGGAGCCTCCAGCTGTTGCAAAACTACAACTCCCAGCATGCCCGGACAGCCTTCGGCTGTCCGGGCATGCTGGGAGTTGTTGTTTTGCAACAGCTGGGGCCAGCCTGCTTGGGAAACACTGGTCTATGTAGAGGACAGGAGCTTCTTCAGGGTCCTATACAGTATGCAGTGTCCTAAAAAAGTAATGGAGCCGCCCTCACCTGGTGTCCAAAGGAGCAGCTAACCCTCGTACAGGTAAAGAGTACATGTAATACCTACCTGTACTGTAGGGGGCGCTACCAGACACCAGTCAGCGCATACACTTCAGTAGTACAGGTAAAGAGTACAGAACATGTAATACCTCCCTGTACTGTAGGGGGCGCTACCAGACACCAGTCAGTGCATACACTTCAGTAATACAGGTAAAGAGTACAGAACATGTAATACCTCCCTGTACTGTAGGGGGAACTACCAGACACCAGTCAGTGCATGCACTTCAGTAATACAGGTAAAGAGTACAGAACATGTAATACCTCCCTGTACTGCAGGGGGCGCTACCAGACACCAGTCAGTGCATACACTTCAGTAATACAGGTAAAGAGTACAGAACATGTAATACCTCCCTGTACTGTAGGGGGCGCTACCAGACACCAGTCAGTGCATACACTTCAGTAATACAGGTAAAGAGTACAGAACATGTAATACCTCCCTGTACTGTAGGGGGAACTACCAGACACCAGTCAGTGCATACACTTCAGTAATACAGGTAAAGAGTACAGAACATGTAATACCTCCCTGTACTGTAGGGGGCGCTACCAGACACCAGTCAGTGCATACACTTCAGTAATACAGGTAAAGAGTACAGAACATGTAATACCTCCCTGTACTGTAGGGGGCGCTACCAGACACCAGTCAGTGCATACACTTCAGTAATACAGGTAAAGAGTACAGAACATGTAATACCTCCCTGTACTGTAGGGGGAACTACCAGACACCAGTCAGTGCATACACTTCAGTAATACAGGTAAAGAGTACAGAACATGTAATACCTCCCTGTACTGTAGGGGGCGCTACCAGACACCAGTCAGTGCATACACTTCAGTAATACAGGTAAAGAGTACAGAACATGTAATACCTCCCTGTACTGTAGGGGGCGCTACCAGACACCAGTCAGTGCATACACTTCAGTAATACAGGTAAAGAGTACAGAACATGTAATACCTCCCTGTACTGTAGGGGGCGCTACCAGACACCAGTCAGTGCATACACTTCAGTAATACAGGTAAAGAGTACAGAACATGTAATACCTCCCTGTACTGTAGGGGGTGTTACCAGACACCAGTCAGTGCATACACTTCAGTAATACAGGGGTTTTACCAGTGAATGCCCATTCTGATTGGTCAGTTCTTCCAGCCATTGACACGTTTCACATATCTGGACTATCTGTACATTGTATGTTGAGTCTGGCTTCAACTTACGATGGTCCAGAAAAGACCATTGTATGTTGAAACTATTGTATGTTGAGGCCATTGTAAGTTGAGGGATCATTGTATAATCAAATATCACATAGGCGTGAGACACCAGCAATGGTCACGTTATGGCAATTGTGTAAGATTTGCCTAGAAACAGATGTGGAGAAATGTTCTGGAAAACAAGAAATGGGACCAGGGGTAAGAAATAACATATATAAGTGCTGAAGGGTAGAATTAAAAACATATTGTATCAGATGAAGGTGCAAGTACCGGGGGAGTTTCCTGTTTTGGAACTTAGAAGTGGAGAAGAAAGGACAGGATACAAGGAGCAGAGTTTATGGCCCTTCATAAATTGGGTTTCTTGAGAGGAAGAATGTGCTTTGTATTATATTTTCTTGTGTAACTTGGTCTTCACACGTAATTCATGAACAGTATGATGATTCTTTGAGGAGCAGCAAAATGTTCACCGGGGTCATTAAAAGGGTATGTACACTTTTGTAACAGTTTTATTGCAAAAATGTACCCTAAAAAAATATTAAGAAATAAAAGCGTTGTCACATAGGGCAGGGAATAGTGCGCCCAAGGGGTACCCCGAACCCCTCTCCCTGCCAACTTACATAACCAGTCTAAGGGTGCGTTCACACTGCAGAATCTCCGCTTGCTGAATTCAGCGAGCAGAGATTCCGTGTGGCGGCCGTAGTTGAAAATACTTCGGTGTTAGGGCCGTGGGGCACTGAGCCGTCACCATTGACGGCTGTGCAGTGCTCGCGGAACACGTTCTTTCTTTGTGTGGAACAATTTCAGCGGCGGCATTGTCCACCGCTGAAATTCCGCAGTACGAACAGGTCTCGCGGAGACCCATTCAAACTAATGTTAAGTTCACACCACAGAATTCTGTAGTGTGAACGTACCCTAAGAAGCAGTTCTACAACTGGATACTAGTCCCAATAAATGGCAAGTATGAGAAAATCAACAAAACAGGATAACAGGTAATATTGCGGCAAGATTACCCAGGAATGACGGTAGTGAACAGGTTAAGGGTGGTTTCACACCACATTTTGTACTTACGGTTCCCGTATATGGCTGGGAGGAGGGGGGGCAGGGCTTAATCGCGGCGCCCGCACTCAGCCGTATAGGGGAACCATATTTAATGCATGTCTATGTCTATACGCCACACTCCGTTAGAATCAGCCCCCGGAGCGAGCACGCTCCGGGGGCTGATTCTAACGGGGTGCGGTGTGGAAGATCACGGGGGTCCCCAGTGGCGGGACCCCCGCGATCAGGCATCTTATCCCCTATCCTTTGGATTGGGGATAAGATGTCTTTGTGCCGGAGTACCCCTTTAACATATCCTGAGAGGTATTGTGTGAGATCAGCCTACTGTGTATTAGCTGTCACACCCCCTCCCATAGCCACGAATAGAGGGGCATGGTGTGACATCATGATGACAGAAGCCCAAGGCTTCCGTGACCATAACGCCGCAATGCCGGCCCGTAGATCGTGGGTAGTCCCAGCAGCCGGGACCCCTTTGATCAGACATGTTATCACCTATCCTTTGGAGTACCCCTTTAAGGTGGATAATGCAAAATACTATAGACTCCACTCTCCAGTTTATCTATTGTTCTGAGGTCTGACTGTGAAACCTGCAACAGCATCATCATTGCATAGTGGGGCCCCATTACAAGCGTTCTTACGGTTCTTTGTTTTGCCCTTCTATAGAACCTGATATTGTATATTTGCTGTTATTTAGTAAAAATTCTATCGTTTTTTTATCCCATCGCACTCGGACGTCACCCAATAAAGCAATGGAGACCCAGGTAGATGAGCTGGAGCCACTCCAGGGATATGGAGGACGCCCACCCCTGGTCTCTGCTCTTATTTTCCATCAAACACAAGGTACTGGCTGAAATTATAGACGGAACGTTAATACGGAGGAGATTGAAAATGAAATTGCAGAAATTGCAAAGAGTGCTTTTTCTATTTCAAGACCAACCAGACTCAATCATGGCATGTTCTATGTTTCCGGTCCTCAATGATCACTCGGAAACCTGCTCTTTGATGTGCGCAAAATTATTCTAAAGACAACCTTCAGCGTCCGTTCGACAGACGTATATCTCATTGCGTCCTATGTGATCAGCAAGTACGAGATTCGAGACTGGGTCAACGGGACCTGGACAAGTGGCCAAACATGACTTGTGGTTGGTTGGTTGGTTGGTTGCTAGGAGCCCGCCTGCTATACAAAAGGAGGAAGAGCTATCTCAATGTTAAACATTTACCGGAGGAGACGCAGAAGAGGAAGCAAACAAGTCATTAGGAGAAGTGCTACATTGTGTATTAATAACTTCAGAACAAGAGGGTGGAATGGAAGGGACAAGTGGTCCACTTGTTGAGTGCGGAAGCATCGCTAGAACAACTAAAATAAACTTGTGCATCACATTCAGAGGTAATTTGCAAATGATTTATTTTTCAACTTAAGACCAGACGTACAAACTGCTGGTGAGAGGCGTCGTAAAACAGCTGGGGAGCGCAATAAAGCCGCAATGCTTAACGAAATGCCCATTATGGCCGCTATAAAAGTCACATCAAGTCACCTGTTGAGAAAAGTGCGGCCAAACAACAGCAAAAAAAGCCATTCTAGTGCACTAAGGAGCATATGTAATAGAATATTGTATAGAAATAGTAATTCACATACTGTTAGCAGTGGGGTGCACGGGGCATCTGAGCAATGGGCGCCTCCAATAAGTTATTACTAATTCTCTATTTGTTGTAGAGCAGAGGTCCCAAACCCAGTCCTCAAGGTCACCAACAGTCCAGGATTAAAATGTTTCCCTGTTCTATTCTAATTAAGTAATAAAAAAAATGACTGGGTTGAGGACCACTGTCTTAAAGGGGTACTCCGCCCCCTAGACATCTTATCCCCAACCAAAGGATAGGGAGGGCTGTGGTCATGAAGTCACACCCCCATCCCATAGACATGAATGGAGGGGGACCTGCCGTGACACCACGGCCACCCAAAGCCGGAGTTCTGAACTTAATGTACAGAACACTGGAGTGCCAGACCGGAGATTACAAGGGTCCCATTGGCCGGATTTTTTTTAATAGAAGTCATTTACAAATCTGTTTAACTTTCTGGCACAAGTTGATTTAAAAGAAAATGTTTTCCAGTGGAGTACCCGTTTAAAGGGGTATTCCAGGATTTGTATTTCTTCAGCCTTTGAGTCTATGATGCCAAGTTATAATTCTGTGTAATTTGCTTCTATTACCTCCTTTCGCCACTTTGTCCAGTTTTCCTGCGCAGACACCCAGAAGTGCTGTAGTGCAAGTCTTTTTATTTTGTTTTTGTCTCTGACCTTTCCCTGTGCTCTATGCGGCCAGAGACAGTATTTCTTCAGTCACATGGTCTCCAGGGGGTGTGGCCATGCGGCAGAAGACAGGAGGATAGCATTACTTCAGTAATTCCTTTCAACCCTGTTATCCACCCACCCACTGCAGCATAGCCACGCCCCCTGAAGACCATGTGACATGTGACATACTGTCCCTGGCCTCGTGCCACATTTGAGCTACACGTGTCATACGAATCAGCAAACACGTTTTATAACAAAATCTTGTGAATTAGAGAATTTCCATTCATCGTTTTTTTTGTCTGTTTTAAGAGCCATAAAAAGCCCCAAAAAAGGTATTTTACCTGATTATTCTTTTGACTCTTAAAGGGGTACTGCGCTGCTCAGTGTTTGGAACAAACTGTTCCGAACGCTGGAGCCGGCGTCGGGAGCTCGTGGCGTCATAGCCCCGTCCCCTCATGACATCACACCCCACCCCCTCAATGCAAGTCTATGGGAGGGGGCGTGACGGCTGTCACGCCCCCTCCCATAGACTTGCATTGAGGGGGTGGGGTGTGACATCATGAGGGGGCGGGGCTATGACATCACGAGCTCCCGGCGCTGGCTCCAGCGTTCGGAACAGTTTGTTCCAAACACTGAGCAGCGCAGTACCCCTTTAAACCATTACTGTCATTTAGAACAGCATTTGATATGTTGCTCAAACTAAGGCCTCAAGTTACTGCTAGTCCCTCCAGCTGTCACTCAAACCCGACCTTTACACTGCATAAGTCTATGGAGTGAAAAGGTCGGATTTGCTGGCCGGGGAAAGAAGCTAGTTTCCATGCACTGGCTTACATTTCAGGATTTAAGCGGGTCTCAGGAACCGGGTGCCATCTCGACTTCTGACATGTCGGGGGGCAACATATCAAACGTTGTTCTAAATGACACTAAAACTTTAAAGGGGTACTCCAGTGAAAAACAATTGTTTTTCATATCAACTGGCTCCAGAAAGTTAAACAGATTTGTAAATTACTTCTATTAAAAAAAATCTTAATCCTACCAGTACTTATCAGCTGCTGAAGTTGAGTTGTTGTTTTCTTTCTACTGTCTGTCTCAGGAACTGTCCAGAGTAGCAGCAAATCCCCTTAGCAAACCTATCCTGCTCTGAAACAAACAGAGATGTCAGCAAGCCGAGAGAGAGCACTGTTGTCAGACAGAAAAGAACAACTCAACTTCAGAAGCTGATCAGTACTGGTAGGATTAAGATTTTTTTTTTATAGAAGTAATTTACAAATCTGTTTAACTTTCTGGAGCCAGTTGATGTGAAAAAAAAAAATTTCCCACCAGAATACCCCTTTAAGTTCTATTAAACTAAACGTGCACACAAACATTTAATTTATGACCGCAAACTTGTATGCAACATGGCATTTTTTTTGTGGCCGATTTCACTAGCATAAAAAAATAAATAAAATAAAAAATGTGCTGTTTTTTTTTTTTTTTTGGGTGCTCAGTATTTCCAGTCATAAAAAAAAAGTTGTTTTTTTTTTTCTTTTTTTATTATTCTGGCAAAAAAACTGATGAATATTTCTCCATTTAAAAATAAACATTTTTTTTACAGCTGAAGAAAAATACTGCCCAAAATTATGTGTGAACGTGGCCTAAAGCAGGTCAAGTGGAAGTTTTTTTTTAACTTTTTAAAACTTTTTTTTTTTGTATTAGTAGGCACCAGGATATTGGTATTTGGTCAAAAAATAGGGCAATTGTAAAAAAAAAATGCATCATAGGTATTATTAGTATGTTTAATAATAGTTGACATTCATAAAAGTATTCTTTTCATAATTCTATATATTTGATTGATTGGTTTTCGTTTGGTCCTAATTCAGCTTTTTACTAAATAGATAAAATAGGATTATTGTAATATAACAATAAGAATAATTTCCCAGTAGTACCACAGTAATAATGTCAGTAATGATTTATTCTCATCTCTGTAGACGGGAATGTCTCAGCTCTATGGGGAGGATCTATACTGGAGCCGTGTTCACATTATGTACTTACAAGTAACAATTACAGTTATATTACTTTATATGACACCAACGTAACCTGAAATATAGAGCAGCTGGGGAGGAAAATGTACATATTCAATGTAGAAGACGCGTAATGTGGAAAAGACACAAGTGTAGGTGAAGGCGAATCCAGCTAGTAACAGACCTAAGAATATTATCTGTATTAAAGACTTCAATTCAATCTATCTATATATCTATCTATCTATACAAACAAGAGGATAACAGCCGCACACTGCAGGAGCTAAGCTATATGTGAAATATGACATATTTTATTACTGCTATAGAGAAATATAAAGGCTCTTAGCTTACCATTTGGCCAAATAGTGTGTACCATCTATTTATCTATCTATCTCATATCTATCTATCTCATATCTATCTATCTATCTATCTATCTATCTCAAATCTATCTATCTATCTATCTCATATCTATCTATCTCATATCTATCTATCTCATATCTATCTCATGTCTATCTATCTATCTCATATCTATCTATCTCATATCTATCTATCTCATATCTATCTATCTATCTATCTATCTCATATCTATCTATCTATCTCATATCTATCTATCTATCTCATATCTATTTATCTCATATCTATCTATCTATCTCATATCTATTTATCTCATATCTATCTATCTCATATCTATCTATCTCATATCTATCTCCTATCTATCTATCTCATATCTATCTATCTATCTCATATCTATCTATCTCTCTCACATGTATCTGTTATTTGGGATGATACTGTAGCTGACGTCTTACTGTTCTCCATTACTCTGAGGACAATATTTAGCACTGACAGGAGGATTGTGACTCCCAGACTCTTCTCTCGTGTAGTTTCCCTTAGATCTACATTCCTGAGATGGACCCGTCATGTCATTTGGCAGAAACTCAGAAACTAGAAGATATTTTTCATTTTACAATCCGTTTTATGACACGATCCTTATTTTACAAGCTCGTAAACCGTACGGTGACATTTAGGAGGAGAGTGAGAAGTAATAACATTGTGGAAGTCGTGAAAGTAGAGAGCGAATCCCCTTCGGTTATCACATCTATGGCGCATATTATCCGTGCGCTATTATTATCATATCACGATTGTAACATACGGTTTTGTATCAGTCCCCCCCCCCCCCCCCCCAGAAAAGGAAACTAAAAACTGAAAAAAACTTATGTAATTTTATGTTTATAAAAAACTTATACAGTTGTTATAATCCTTTCCGCAGCCTCCTGGGACTCCGGCAGCATTTCTCGGCTTCTAGCAGGGAGCCGCCACGTCATGGCCACGCCCCTTGTGATGTCACCACCACGCCCCTTCAATGCAAGTCTATGGGAGAGGGCGTGACGGCCGTCACGCCCCCTCCCATAGGCTTGCATTGAGGGGGCGTGCTCGTGAGGTCACAAGGGGGTATGGCTGTGATGTCATGAGCCTCTGCCGCTGCCCTCGATGCTCTAAACGAACGTCGAGTGCAGCAGGGTGATAGCGACGTTCGAAGTTGGACCCCCGTGATCAGACATCTTATGCCCTATCCTTTGTATAGGGAATAAGATATCTAGTGGCGGAGTACCCCTTTAAGACTCCCTGCGGTCCTAATTTATAAACTAGGGAGGCAGGCGATATGCCGCTCAGCTCCCCAGCTCTCCAGTGATGTGAAGAATTGAACATCTCTGCACTGTAACTTCATATTCCCCACCAGGAGCCCTGATTGGCCGGCACTGACTGGCCAATTACGGCTCTTGGCGGGGAATATGAAATTACAGTAATATGATTTCATATTACTGGGAGGCAGACGGCTGGGGAACGGCACACAATGAGGCCAGCATCCCCGGCAGGAGCCATCCCTCCCACTACTACTCCCATCATGGAACAGATTCTGGTCCATGATAGGAGTAGTAGTACAAGCACTCCCGCAGAGTCACCACAGCTGCCTTCAGAGCTTCCGTAACCACAGGGATGCTGCAGGAGTCCTGGGCACCTGTGGAAAGGAATATAAAAACAGTATAGGGTTTTTATAAACATAAACAAGCGGTTTTGTCAGTTTTTGGTTTCCTGTTTTTTGAGGAAAAAAACTGATACAAAACCTTGTGTTAAAATGGTGACATGAATGTAGCCTAATCACCAAGATGGACCAAATTAACGCTTTAGAAGATATTTTATGTTTGGAGCAAATATATAAGTATTTGCTGTTTTGTGTTTTTTTTTTTTTTTTTTTTGTGTATATAAAACACCAGGATAGAGATTGGTGACATATTTGGGAATGATCTGTGAAAATCCTGAAAACAGAGATCCCAGAATTGGAAGGAAATGGCGTCTATACTTAGTCTGCGAAAATAATTAATCTGGGAAATGACTTCTCCGACCTTTACATTAATGATGGGAAATACTCAGAGGAATCCGGACATTATCAGACATTCTAGAGATTACTGCCTGTGCAGAGAAACAGGGGAAAAGATTCATTCTTATTTCATTCATTCACCATTTCATTCATTTAAGACTGTAGTCTGCTGTCATTCATAGATGCATTTTGTCATTTTATATTGTTCATCATTTGTTAGTGTTTTATTTTTTTAATTTCTTGATTTATTATTGAAAAAAAATAATTCATCCATTCATATATCGATATCTTTGATTAATTGTTTGAACAATGCTTGATTGGTTAACTGATTCATTTATTAATTCATTCACTTAAATCGTACTTGTCAGATCCCACAAAAAAAGAAAAACATTTATAATATGTTACACAGTAGCTAATCCTGATCCTGTATATATAATTTTTATGTCTTTATAACACATATTTATTATAAAAATCCCTCTTTTCATTAGCTCACAGTGTTAGAAATCCTCTTAGGGGAAGGGGGCGTGTCTCTCCCTTGTGGTAGTGGGAGGTGATTGGTGTGTGGTGGAAGGGGACGTGTCCCTCCTTTGTGGTGGTGGGAGGTGATTGGTGTGTGGTGGAAAGGGGCGTGTCCCTCCTTTGTGGTGGTGGGAGGTGATTGGTGTGTGGTGGGAGGGGGCGTGTCCCTCTCTTGTGGTGGTGGGAGGTGATTGGTGTGTGGTGGGAGGGGGTGTGTCCCTCCTTTGTGGTGGTGGGAGGTGATTGGTGTGTGGTGGAAGGGGGCGTGTCCCTCCTTTGTGGTGGTGGGAGGTGTTTGGTGTGTGGTGGAAGGGGCGTGTCCCTCCTTTGTAGTGGTGGGAGGTGATTGGTGTGTGGTGGGAGGGGGCGTGTCCCTCTCTTGTGGTGGTGGGAGGTGATTGGTGTGTGGTGGGAGGGGGTGTGTCCCTCCTTTGTGTTGGTGGGAGGTGATTGGTGTGTGGTGGGAGGGGGTGTGTCCCTCTCTTGTGGTGGTGGTGTTTGTCTTGTGCTGTATGGTGACTGACTTGTGATGAATGGCAACCCACACTGCCTTTGGTGCTGCAGACTGACTGACTGAAGACTATTGCTTTTCTTACCAAGGGTTTAGTGCTTACCGCTAGGCTTTGACGTTCACCTGAGCATAGGGGATTTTCCTTAGAAGATGCATGGCTGCAGGATTAGACTTCTGATTAGCTTGAGGCCTCCTCAGATCACCTCACACTTCTCTCTGACTTCTCCACACTGTACATCAGGAGGTCAGCTCACAGCTCTGGCTGGAACAAAACTAGAACTACACTGGGCAGCTCCACCCCCTTCCATTATATGCAGGGCAATTTGGAGGATTCCCATTGGGGCAGACAGGTCACGTGATCCACTCTGCACCTTCTCTGCTAACAGACTAAAAGAAACAGTAACATAGAAAATTCTAGTATGACAATGGCATAACAATTTAATATATTGAGTCCTGAGCAGTGGGGCCAAGAAGGACACTGAAGGCAACATCACCCTGACAGGATGAGCAGGATACCGTATTCCATACTGGATCACCACACATACACATCTACATACATATCTACACACACAGATATACATACACATATATACACACACAGATATACATACATATACAGTAGAATCTCCCAATAGCGGGGAATAAAAAAGTGCCCACTATTGAGAGATGTCCCTTATTGGGAAAAGGCTCAAAATACTTCCTAAATAATCGAATATTGTCCTGTACTAACTCCAGAGTGTAATTACCTCTAAAACACGATAAAAAGCTATATTACAGTAGAATCTCCCAGTGTCGTTTAATCTCCTCTTACCCCCCCCCCGTATCATGTCACCCCCCTTTATACCCTGTGCCACCTTATTCCCCCATGCCTTGTGCCAAATTATCCCCCCCTTTTACCCCCTGTGACACATCATTTCCCCTTGATCCCCCCCCCCTCTTTATGAAGTGGCACAGGGAAATAAAGGGGGAATAAAATGGCACAAGGGGTGGTAAAGAGGGGGGTGATGAATTTGCACAGAGGGAAATAAAGGGGGAATTAAATGGCACAGGGGGGATCAAGAGGAAATGATTTGGCACAGGGGGTAAAAAAGGGGTGAATGATGTGGACAGGGGGTAAAAAAGGGGTGAATGATGTGGACAGGGGGTAAAAAAGGGGTGAATGATGTGGTCGGTGGACATACAGAAGCAGGAGACCACTGTTTAAACATCGGTCTTCTACTTCTGTGCTGAGGCTTCTGCAGGGGGGGGGGGTGCAGCGGGGACCTGGGCCCCTTATTGGGGTATTGGCTCTACCCCCCTGACGGCGGCCCTGTATACAAGATAGGACCGGCACATAAGCCTGGTTGTCACCTTTGTTTTGTTCCCTATTGTCCACTATTGTGAGTGTTTTGTCCCCTATTGTCCCCTTTCGGGTGTGTCCATGTCCGCTATTGGGAATGTCTCCTGTTCGGAGGGTGCGAATCCATTAAGACTTATGCGACTCTGCCGGGAAATTAAAAATTGTCCCCTATTGGGAGGTGTCAGCCGCTAAGTTAGATTTCACTGTATATACACACAGATATATATACATATACAAACACACACAGGATTTTTTTTTGCCATTATAGGTAAAAGCTTATTTTGCCAACCCTTGACTCCGCCCATTGGCCCGCCTTTTAACGTGCTCCAACTTACTACTGGGGTGACAAACTACAAACAAACCGCATTCCCATGTAATTAGCTTACTACTGGCACACTGTAACAAACCTCCTCCTTATGTAATCACTAGTGTTGAGCGGCATAGGCCATATTCGAATTTGCGATATTTCGCAAATATATGGACGAATATTCATCATATATTCGCTAAATTCGCAAATTTGCAATATTCACATTTTATGTTCGCATATGCGGAAATTAGCATACGTGAAAATTAGCATATAAAAAAAATTGTATATGCAAAAATGCGCATATGCGAAAATTTGCATATGCTAATTTTCCCGCCAGTCTCACACAGTAGTATTAGAGCCTTCTTTACACCACACAAGCTGGAAGCAGAGAGGGATGATCACTGTGATGTGTACTGTGAAAAAAAAAAAAATAAACGAATATTCGTCATTGCAAATATATTCGCGAATAAGATTCGCATTGCGAATATTTGCGAGTACCACTAGTAATCACCATGCTATTGACACACTTAGGCAGAGCGGCGCCCCTATCAAGAGGGCGCTCTAGGCGGCTGCCTATTTTGCCTATAGGCAGAGCTGGCCATTTATATGTGTACATATGTATATATATATATATATACATATATATATACAGTGGTCCCTCAAGTTACAATATGAATTGGTTCTGGGACGACCATTGTATGTTGAAACCATTGTATGTTGAGACCAGAACTCTATGGAAACCTGGTAATTGGTTCTGAAGCCCCAAAATGTCATCCAAAAATAGGAAAAAGTGAGGATTAAAGAAAAATAAGTAGATGACTAATATAGATAAAGCAAATCCTTATATAAAAAGTAAGAAAGATCTGCTGGGAGCTGTAAATCACTGTCTATGTCAGTGTTTCCCAAGCAGGGAGCCTCCAGCAGTTGCAAAACTACAACTCCCAGCATGCCCGGACAGCCAAAGGCTGTCCGGGCATGCTGGGAGTTGTAGTTTTGCAACAGCTGGGGGCACCCTGGTTGGGAAACACTGGTCTATGTAGAGGACAGGAGCTTCTTCGGGGTCCTGTACAGTACACAGTGTCCTAAAAAAAAGTAATGGAGTCCCTTCACCTGGTGTCCATAGGAGCAGCTAACCCTGGTACAGGTAAAGAGTACAGAACATGTAATACCACCCTGTACTGTAGGGGGCGCTACCAGACACCAGTCAGTGCATACACTTCAGTAATACAGGTAAAGAGTACAGAACATGTAATACCTCCCTGTACTGTAGGGGGCGCTACCAGACACCAGTCAGTGCATACACTTCAGTAATACAGGTAAAGAGTACAGAACATGTAATACCTCCCTGTACTGTAGGGGGCGCTACCAGACACCAGTCACTGCATACACTTCAGTAATACAGGTAAAGAGTACAGAACATGTAATATCTCCCTGTACTGTAGGGGGCGCTACCAGACACCAGTCAGTGCATGCACTTCAGTAATACAGGTAAAGAGTACAGAACATGTAATACCTCCCTGTACTGTAGGGGGCGCTACCAGACACCAGTCAGTGCATACACTTCAGTAATACAGGTAAAGAGTACAGAACATGTAATACCTCCCTGTACTGTAGGGGGCGCTACCAGACACCAGTCAGTGCATGCACTTCAGTAATACAGGTAAAGAGTACAGAACATGTAATACCTCCCTGTACTGTAGGGGGCGCTACCAGACACCAGTCAGTGCATACACTTCAGTAATACAGGTAAAGAGTACAGAACATGTAATACCTTCCTGTACTGTAGGGGGCGCTACCAGACACCAGTCAGTGCATGCACTTCAGCAATAGAGGTAAAGAGTACAGAACATGTAATACCTCCCTGTACTGTAGGGGGCGCTACCAGACACCAGTCAGTGCATGCACTTCAGTAATACAGGGGTTTTTACCACCGAATACCCATTCTGATTGATCGGTTCTTCCAGTCATTGACACGTTTCGCAGATCTGCACTGTCCGTACATTGTATGTTGAGTCTGGTTTCAACTTACGATGGTCCAGAAAAGACCATTGTATGTTGAAACTATTGTATGTTGAGGCCATTGTAAGTTGAGGGATCACTGTATATACTAAGATCCTGTAGCTATTAGTTAAACCCTGTGTGAACCCTTTATACCGGCCTTATCTGTGTAACAAACAGCTTTACTATTATTCCTTTTAGATACATGGGACAAGTAAACCAGAAATGGTTGCACAGGTCCACGTACTCTCAGTAGTCCGTATGATTTAGGACACTAGTCACCGACCATCCAGTATAAGTTCCATATATCTTGATGTCTGGTGATAATTCCTTCCCTGCAGGGTCAGAGCCGCCGATTCTCAGAATAACTAACTGGTTTATGACATAAATTGAAACAGATGAACTGTAGCAGGGGAAATGGGCGATGCCAGGCAGATGTTCACGTAGTAGTGCCATATGGTTACGGTTTGTACTGCTGTATAGCTGCCTGGATATGTTCATCACCCACTGGGGAGTCCCGTACAACAAACCAACGCTTCATGGTCTCCAACAGCTCCAGATATGAAGACGAGTCCTGAAATATTACACAAAATGTTATTACAGAGAAATGTGCATTAGAAATATGTTATATCAGTGGTCTCCACACTGTGGACCTCCAGATGCTGCAAAACTACAACTTCCTCCAGCAGTGCCAACCACACAATGCCTCCCCCAGCAGTGCCAACCACACAATGCCTCCCCCAGCAGTGCCAACCACACAATGCCTCCCCCAGCAGTGCCAACCACACAATGCCTCCCCCAGCAGTGCCAACCACACAATGTCTCCCCCAGCAGTGCCAACCACACAATGCCTCCCCCAGCAGTGCCAACCACACAATGCCTCCCCCAGCAGTGCCAACAACACAATGCCTCCCCCAGCAGTGCCAACCACACAATGTCTCCCCCAGCAGTGCCAACCACACAATGTCTCCCCCAGCAGTGCCAACCACACAATGCCTCCCCCAGCAGTGCCAACCACACAATGCCTCCCCCAGCAGTGCCAACCACACAATGCCTCCCCCAGCAGTGCCAACCACACAATGTCTCCCCCAGCAGTGCCAACCACACAATGCCTCCCCCAGCAGTGCCAACCACACAATGCCTCCCTATCTGTGCCAACAACACAATGCCTCCCCCAGCAGTGCCAACCACACAATGCCTCCCCCAGCAGTGCCAACAACACAATGCCTCCCCCAGCAGTGCAAACCACACAATGTCTCCCCCAGCAGTGCCAACCACACAATGCCTCCCCCAGCCGTGCCAACCACACAATGCCTCCCTATCTGTGCCAACAACACAATGCCTCCCCCAGCAGTGCCAACCACACAATGCCTCCCTATCTGTGCCAACCACACAATGCCTCCCCCAGCAGTGCCAACAACACAATGCCTCCCCCAGCAGTGCAAACCACACAATGCCTCCCCAGCAGTGCCAACCACACAATGTCTCCCCCAGCAGTGCCAACAACACAATGCCTCCCCAGCAGTGCCGACCACACAATGCCTTCCCCAGCAGTGCCAACCACACAATGTCTCCCCCAGCAGTGCCAACCACACAATGTCTCCCCCAGCAGTGCCAACCACACAATGCCTCCCCAGCAGTGCCAACACGACAATGCCTCCCCCAGCAGTGCCAACCACACAATGCCTCCCCAGCAGTGCCAACCACACAGTGTCTCCCCCAGCAGTGCCAACCACACAATGTCTCCCCCAGCAGTGCCAACCACACAATGTCTCCCCCAGCAGTGCCAACAATGCAATGCCTCCCCCAGCAGTGCCAACTACACAATGCCTTCCCCAGCAGTGCCAACCACACAATGCCTCCCCCAGCAGTGCCAACCACACAATGTCTCCCCCAGCAGTGCCAACCACACAATGCCTCCCCCAGCAGTGCCAACCACACAATGCCTCCCCCAGCAGTGCCAACCACACAATGTCTCCCCCAGCAGTGCCAACCACACAATGCCTCCCCCAGCAGTGCCAACCACACAATGCCTCCCCCAGCAGTGCCAACAACACAATGCCTCCCCCAGCAGTGCCAACCACACAATGTCTCCCCCAGCAGTGCCAACCACACAATGTCTCCCCCAGCAGTGCCAACCACACAATGCCTCCCCCAGCAGTGCCAACCACACAATGCCTCCCCCAGCAGTGCCAACCACACAATGCCTCCCCCAGCAGTGCCAACCACACAATGTCTCCCCCAGCAGTGCCAACCACACAATGCCTCCCCCAGCAGTGCCAACCACACAATGCCTCCCTATCTGTGCCAACAACACAATGCCTCCCCCAGCAGTGCCAACCACACAATGCCTCCCCCAGCAGTGCCAACAACACAATGCCTCCCCCAGCAGTGCAAACCACACAATGTCTCCCCCAGCAGTGCCAACCACACAATGCCTCCCCCAGCCGTGCCAACCACACAATGCCTCCCTATCTGTGCCAACAACACAATGCCTCCCTATCTGTGCCAACCACACAATGCCTCCCCCAGCAGTGCCAACAACACAATGCCTCCCCCAGCAGTGCAAACCACACAATGCCTCCCCAGCAGTGCCAACCACACAATGTCTCCCCCAGCAGTGCCAACAACACAATGCCTCCCCAGCAGTGCCGACCACACAATGCCTTCCCCAGCAGTGCCAACCACACAATGTCTCCCCCAGCAGTGCCAACCACACAATGTCTCCCCCAGCAGTGCCAACCACACAATGCCTCCCCAGCAGTGCCAACACGACAATGCCTCCCCCAGCAGTGCCAACCACACAATGCCTCCCCAGCAGTGCCAACCACACAGTGTCTCCCCCAGCAGTGCCAACCACACAATGTCTCCCCCAGCAGTGCCAACCACACAATGTCTCCCCCAGCAGTGCCAACAATGCAATGCCTCCCCCAGCAGTGCCAACTACACAATGCCTTCCCCAGCAGTGCCAACCACACAATGCCTCCCCCAGCAGTGCCAACCACACAATGTCTCCCCCAGCAGTGCCAACCACACAATGCCTCCCCCAGCAGTGCCAACACCACAATGTCTCCCCCAGCAGTGCCAACCACACAATGCCTCCCCCAGCAGTGCCAACACCACAATGCCTCCACAGCAGTGCCAACCACACAATGCCTCCCCCAGCAGTGCCAACCACATAATGCCTCCCCCAGCAGTGCCAACCACACAATGCCTCCCCCAGCAGTGCCAACACCACAATGCCTCCCCCAGCAGTGCCAACCACACAATGCCTCCCCCAGCAGTGCCAACCACACAATGCCTCCCCCAGCAGTGCCAACCACACAATGCCTCCCCTGCAGTGCCAACAACACAATGCCTCCCCCAGCAGTGCCAACAACACAATGTCTCCCCCAACAGTGCCAACAACACAATGCCTCCCCCAGCAGTGCCAACAACACAATGCCACCCCTGCAGTGCCAACAACACAATGTCTCCCCCAGCAGTGCCAAACACCACAATGCCTTCCCAGCAGTGCCAACCATACAATGCCACCACCAGCAGTGCCAACCACACAATGCCTCCCCAGCAGTGCCAACCACACAATGCCTCCCCAGCAGTGCCAACCACACAATGCCTCCCCCAGCAGTGCCAACCACACAATGCCTCCCCAGCAGTGCCAAACACACAATGCCTCCCCAGCAGTGCCAACCACACATTATCTCCCTCAGCATTGCCTACCACACAATGCCTCCCTATCTGTGCCAACCACACGATGCCTCCCCAGCAGTGCCAACACCACAATGCCTCCCCAGCAGTGCCAACCACACAATGCCTCCCCAGCAGTGCCAACAACACAATGCCTCCCCCAGCAGTGCCAAACACCACAATGACTCCCCCAGCAGTGACAACAACGCAATGCCTCCCCAGCAGTGCCAACCACACAATGCCTCTGCCAGCAGTGCCAACAACACAATGCCTTCCCCAGCAGTGCCAAACACCACAATGCCTCCCCCAGCAGTGCCAACCACACAATGCCTCCCCCAGCAGTGCCAACCACACAATGCCTCCCCCAGCAGTGCCAACAACACATTGTCTCCTCCAGCAGTGCCAACACCACAATGCCTCCCCAGCAGTGCCAACCACACAATGCCTCCCCAGCAGTTCCAACCACACAATGCCTCCCCCAGCAGTGCCAACCACACAATGTCTCCCCCAGCAGTGCCAAACACCACAATGCCTCCCCCAGCAGTGCCAACCACATAATGCCTCCCCCAGCAGTGCCAACAACGCAATGCCTCTCCTGCAGTGCCAACACCACAATGCCTCCCCAGCAGTGCCAACAACACAATGCCTCCCCCCCAGCAGTGCCAAACACCACAATGCCTCCCCCAGCAGTGCCAACCACACAATGCCTCCCCCAGCAGTGCCAACCACACAATGCCTCCCCCAGCAGTGCCAACCACACAATGCCTCCCCCAGCAGTGCCAACCACACAATGCCTACCCCAGCAGTGCCAACAACACAATGTCTCCTCCAGCAGTGCCAACAACACAATGCCTCTCCTGCAGTGCCAACCACACAATGCCTCCCCCAGCAATGCCAACCACAAAATGCCTCCCCCAGCAATGCCAACCACAAAATGCCTCCCCAGCAGTGCCAACCACACAATGCCTCTCCTGCAGTGCCAACACCACAATGCCTCCCCAGAAGTGCCAACCACACAATGCCTCCCCAGCAGTGCTAAAGCATAAGAAATAATGCTACTTAAAACCAGCAAAAATTGTGCTTGTGATGTTTGTGTGGTAGAATATGCATTAAGGAGTTCTTGTATTTTATCTACAAATCTTACAAATCCTAAACACAATCCGCTTCTGCTCATGTCTGGGGTGAAGAGTAATGACCGTGGGGGCAGAAGATGCCAATAATGAAGATCTGTCTTACTGCGAGCTCCAGAATACACAGAATACAGTCCTGTTTGTTTTATTTAGGGACTAATATAAACTCAAGTAAACTTCCATTAACGCTGACATGAGGATAATCCCTGTCTGGCAGGAGAGAAGGTTCACAGGGAAGTTATAAGGAACGATCAGAAAGAAAAGGAATTAAAGGGGTACTCCACTGCCCCTGCGGGCACCGGGGGGGGGGGTCGTGATGTCTTGGCCACGCCCCTTGAGACGTCACACCACAACCCCTCAATGCAAGTCTATGAGAGGGGGCGTGGCGGCCACCATGCCCCCCCCCCCACACCCCCATAGACTTGTATTGAGGGGGCGGGGCGTGACATCACAAAGGGAGTGGTAATGATGTCAAGACCCCCGCACCCAGCATTCTAAAAAACACTGGGTGCTAAACAGAGATCCTTTGGATAGGAGATAAGATGTCTAGGGAGAAAGTACCCCCTTTAAAGGAGTTATCCAGCAATAGAAAAACAGAGCTAATTTCTTTTAAAGAAAACACTCCTTGTCTGTCTCCAGATTGGGTATGGTTCTGAAGCTCAGTTCCATTGAAGTGAATGGAGCCAAGTTGTAATACCACAGATAACCTGGAGACAGACATTTTTTTGAATAAAATTAGCTCTATTTTTCTATTCCTGGATAACCTCTTTAAAACGAGTATTTCGGTGAAGAGTCATTTAAATCCATAATGTATGAAGTGAGGAGCTTAGTTATTCTCGTAGACCGGCCATTCCTCGTTGAAGCCATTCAGCATTTCTTTCTTCCAGGGCGACTCTCACAAGATGTTTTCTGGACTTTTGTGTCCTTTCTTCTTCACATTCTTCAGCTCATCTTGATGCACATTTTTAACTATTTGTTCATGGGTCTGACTTTTCATTTTGAGGCATTTTTCTCCTCCTATCTGTCTCTTAGCCAGGGCTCGACAAATCTCAGGTGCCAGGTCACCATGGTGACTGTGAATTTCATCCTGGCGCCTAGGTGTCTGTTGGCCCAAGCTCCGGCTGCAGCGGTGCATAGCAATTAAATACAATCGGTGAGTGATGTATCCCCCTTTTAAAGGGAACCAATCAGCATATTTTAGCATATATAATGATTTTAGTATACATAACGCATTGCCAAGCATTATATATGCTAAAATATGCTGATTGGTTCTCTTTAATATTGCACTAAGCCACCTGTGCTGAGAAGAATGCTGCTCTATGCTGCCCCTGGTGGTGACCAGCAGTAGCTCCTCCCTCACTTCCTCTTTAGAGGCTTTTTAGAGGCTTCTGTGCTACCTCCTGTATACACAAGGTTGTGCTGCAGTTTGAGAGGAGCGGTAGGGGAGGGTGTGTAATGGCCTCAGACACTTTGTGCCCTCCTTATCTGCAAAAGACATCATCAGGTTTAAAAGAGACAGGAAGGAGGGGGCCAGAGGAGAGCGTTCTGCACTGGTTCTAGAGGCGCTGCCATATGTGAAAGTGGGGGGGGGGGGGGGGGGAGGGAGGGGGGGAGCTGCTGTACACCTGGCAGCCTGCTCCGGCCCAAGTGACATGTAATACATTTGCTGCCATCTGCAGGGCTGCCAGTTACCCTTGCTCCACCTTCTATCACCCTCCCTTCTACTGCACCTCCTGTCACCCTCCCTCCTTCTGGATCTCTTGTCCCTGCTGTCATTTTAATAATTTGACGAGTTTCTGGGCCAGTCCAACTCCTTCTTCAGACTACTGTCTGATGAAGGTTCCAGACCAGGACGGAAACCCGTCATAGGTCAGTAAAATGAACCGCTAAGCACTTTAAAGTTATTCCTTTAACCTGTGTCTGTGGCAGAGTTATTATGGCCCGTAAACAATCCCGCACTGGTGTGCATCCTCCGCTACACTCTATGTCCTATAGGGCGGACAGTGGAATAAATCGGGTATGACAGGTTATATGGTTTTCAGTTCAGTTTGCACATTGGGAGGGTAAACCTTCGCTTTAAATATACTTGGCTTGTACTTTAGTCCAAGATTTAAGGGATTAGGGGATTAATGATATTTCATGGGAACGGTAATGGGCAGAGAGAAACAAATCTCCCAAGGTTCCGATCACGGGAAGCTTCACGGTAGTGAGCAGATAAATCCACAGACCCATTCAGGAGCCTTTTTAGGAAATAATCAGCATATAAGAAATTATATATCAGTCTTATAGAATCTTTCACTTGTCAAATTATGGCTACAGTAAAGTAATTGTAAGATTGCAAATAGATTCTATTTTCTGTGTCCCATTTTTTTTTTTTGCTAGGTTTAAAGTGTAAATGTCATAACACAGAAAAAATAATGCTTCTATATGTTACTCACTAGGTCATGCCGATTCTTTACATGTCTTTTTTATTCTGTAGTTGGCTCACAAATCTCTCTGTTCTGCTGCTCACTCATTCTGGCATCACTGCTCAGGAAGGGGTGTGACCGAGGTAAGCACTGAGCCCGCCCTCACTCACAATGCATTCACTTCCTCCATCAGTCTGCTGTGCTGTGTCTCTTTATCCAATCACTGCAGGCTGCTCTGTAACCCCCTCCTCTCTGTTTTCATGCTGTAGACTGATAGGACAGGAGTGAGCACAGAGGAGTGCTAGCCCCGCCCTCACTTCCTGGACTTTTTCCCAGCCTGCTTTTTAGCTGGGAAAAGGATGATGCTGCAACCGGACAAGGGTTATGTTCTGGATGGTATGGGGACACCTAGTGGTCTTTTATTTTTTTTATTTTTTTTATAAGCCAAGATTTCTATAAAAAGGAAATGATATTTGTTTATAAAGTATATTAGAAAGGTTAATGTTTTGCCAAGATGTACAACATATAAATAGTTCTTGGATTTGACAGCGCCCAGTTCTGAGGGCAGATACTTTTTCCTCATTGTTAAATAATACATTTTAACACAATTTTGGGACTATTTAGTGGTCTGAATACTCAATAATAAAGGGCACCTGGTATGAGGAATCTATTTTTCACGGCACTACAGTCATGACCGTAAATGTTGTCCCCCCTGAAATTTTTCTAGAAAATGAAGTATTTCTCACAGGAAAGGATTGCAGTAACACATGTTTTGCTATACACATGTTTATTCCCTTTGTGTGTTGGAACTGAACCAAATAAGGAGGAAAAAAAGAAAATTGGACATAATGTCACCAAACTCCAAAAATGGTCTGAACAAGATTATTGGTACCCTTAACTTAATATTTGGTTGCACACCCTTTGGAAAAATAACTGAAATCAGTCTCTTCCTATAACCATCAACAAGCTTCTTACACCTCTCAGCCGGAATGTTGGACCACTCTTCCTATAACCATCAATAAGCTTCTTACACCTCTCAGCCGGAATGTTGGACCACTCTTCCTATAACCATCAATAAGCTTCTTACACCTCTCAGCCGGAATGTTGGACCACTCTTCCTTTACAAACTGCTCCCGGTCTCTTATTGGAAGGCGCCTTTTCCCAACAGTAATTATAAGATCTCTCCACAGGTGATCAATGGGATTTAGATCTGGACTCATTGCTGACACTTCAGAACTCTCCAGCGCTTTGTTGTCATCCATTTCTGGGGGCTTTTTGACGTATGTTTGGGGTCATTGTCCTGCTGGAAGCCCCAAGATCTCACACGCAAACCCAGCTTTCTGACACTGGGCTGTACAGTGCGACCCAAAATCCATTGGTAATCCTCAGATTTCATGATGTCTTGTACACATTCAAGGCCCCCAGTGCCAGAGGCAGCAAAACAACCCAAATAATCATCACTTACCTCCACCATATTTCACTGTAGGTACTGTGTTCTTTTCTTTGTAGACCTCATTCCGTTTTCGGTAAACAGTAGAATGATGGGCTTTACCAAAAAGTTCTATCTTGGTCTCATCTGTCCACAAGACATTTTCCCAGAAGGATTTTGTTTACTCAAGTTCATTTTGGCAAAATGTAGTCTTGCTTTTTTATGTCTCTGTGTCAGCAGTGGGGTCCTCCTGGGTCTCCTCCATAGTGGGGTCCTCCTGGATCTCCTCCATAGTGTTTCATTTCAAAGGATAGGGGATAAGATGTCTGATCGCGGGGGTGCCGCCACAGGGGACCTCACAATCTCCCTGCTGCACCCGACGTTCGTTTAGAGCGTCGGGTGTAGCGCTGGAGGCTAGTGATGTAATGGTCACGCCCCCTCAATGCAAGTCTATGGGAGGGGGCGTGGCGACTGGCACGCCCCCTCCCATAGATTTGCATTGAGGGGGCATGGACGACGTGATATCATGAGTGGAGTGGGACCATCATCCACGCCATGAGCCTCCGCATCGCCAGTCATCCGGCACGGAGTGAAGTTCCCTCCATGCACCGGATGTCTGGAGTGCCACAGCCGAGGTCACGGGTGTCCCCAGTGACGGGACCCTCGCGATCAGACATTTTATCCCCTATCCTTTAGATAGGGGATAAGATGTCTAGGGGCGGAGTACCCCTTTAAATGTACTTATCGCTGGGGACCCCCGTGATCTTTCACGCAGCATCCCGTTACCATCAGTCCCTGGAACATGTTCACTCCGGGTCTGATGACTGCCGATCACGGGGCCGGAGTATTGTGACATAATGGCCCCGCCCCCATGTGACATCACGCTCCGCCCCCTCAATGGGAGGGGGGGTGACGTCACAATACTCTGGCCCCATGATCAGCAGTCATCAGGTTGGTAATGAGGTGCTGCGTGAAAGATCACGGGGGTCCCCAGTGGCGGGACCCCCGCGATCAGGCATCTTATCCCCTATGCAAAGGATAGGATATGTCTTAGCACCGGAGTACCCCTTTAACCCCCCCATGATAATACAGCTATGGTATGCTCTGCTATAAATGTAGGCTTGGTCTAGAACGGTGTTTCCCAACCAGGGTGCCTCCAGATGTTGCAAAACTACAACTCCCAGCATGCCTGGACAGCCTTTGGCTGTCCAGGCATGCTGGGAGTTGTAGTTTTGCAACATCTGGAGGCACCCTGGTTTGGAAACACTTGTCTAAACCAAGCCTGACAAAGACTCACACTTGCTATACAGGTTGAAACGTTCTGTATAATCTGCTTGAATAAAAGAAGGTGATGTCCAAACTGTGGCCCTCCAGATGTTCTTTATATTTACATATTCGCGTATTCGAGGAAGAAAACAGTGAGGGGGGTGGGCAACTTTACTATTGGTTGCTAGGGATGTTGTTGATAACCTCTGACAAGTGTATTTGCATCATTCTAATTGGCCCACAAGTGAAAGGAAGGACTATGCGCATATTCACATAAATGAATATGCGCATATGCGGAAAAAAGTGAATATTTATCATTTCGAATATATAGTGAATATATTCGCAATATTCGTGAATTCGCGAATTTACGATATTCACGATAAAAATTTGAAATGCGAATATTCGCGCCCAACACTGGTGTTGGCCAGACCCTACTAATTGGCCTATCTTAATCATTGACCACCAATGGGTTAAAAAAAAATCTTGGGCAATGCCAGAATCAAAAACTTTTTAAATGTTGTACATTTGTGTACAAAAACATTAACCTTTCTAAAAAAAAAAACGTAAAATTTTTTTTTTTTTAAATAAATTATTGCTTATAAAAAAAGACCACTAGAGGTCCCCATACCATCCAGAACATAATTATGTCCGGCTGCAGCATCATCTTTGTCCCAGCTGAAGCACAGGCAGAGACAAAGTCCAGGATGTGAGGGCGGGACTAACACTCCTCTGTGCTCACTCCTGTCCTATCAGACTGCAGCATGAAAACAGAGAGGAGGGCGGTTACAGAGTAACCTGCAGTGATTGGATTAGGAGACACAGCACAGCAGACTCAGGGAGGAAGTGAATGCATGGTGAGTGAGGGCGGGCTAGGTGCTTGCCTTAGACATGCCCCTTCCTGAGCAGTGATGTCAGAATGAGTGAGCAGCAGAACAGAGGGTTTTGTGAGCCAAATAAGAAGCTAGACATATAAATAAGATATGTAAACATCTGCATAACCTGTTGAGGAACATATAGAAGCATTATTTTTTCTGTGATATGACAGGTACACTTTTTAAATCAATAGGTGCCAGAAAGTTAAACAGATTTATAAATTGCGTCTATTAAAAAATCTTAATCCTTCCAGTACCTATTAGCTGCTGAATACTACAGAGGAAATTCTTTTATTTTTGGAACACAGTGCTCTCTGCTGACATCATGAACACAGTGCTCTCTGCTGACATCTCTGTCCATTTTAGGAACTGTCCAGAGCAGCATATGTTTGCTATGGGGATTTTCTCCTACTCTGGACAGTTCTTAAAATGAACAGAGGTGTCAGCAGAGAGCACTGTGGTCATGATGTCAGCAGAGAGCTCTGTGTTCCAAAAAGAAAAGAATTTCCTCTGTAGTATTCAGCAGCTAATAAGTACTGGAAGGATTAAATTTTTTTAATTAAAGTAATTTACTAATTTTTTTAACTTTCTGGAACCAGTTGATTAAAAATAATAATAATAAAAAAAAAAAGTTTTCCACCGGAGTAATTAAGGGAATTTAGGTGTTTTTCATGTCTCCCCCATGGACTGTCAGGCCGTGTCACCTCTTCATTGGGATTCTGGGGGAATATCTCACCTTTACCCATCATTCTGACAGAATAACAGATTATTTGTTTTACCAGGGAATTGCGCATATGTTATGGTAAATAGAACAGCGAGACGGTTCTCAGCGCACATTAATATTTATGCAGAGCGGCGGTTAATCATCGTTCACGTTTGCATTTTCCGGCATTTATACAATATCCATTCAGTATGAACACCATGGAGGGAGATTTATCAAAACCTGACCAGAGGAAAAGTTGCTGAGTTGCCCATAGCAACCAATCAGATCTCTACTTTCATTTTTGAAAAGGCCTCTGCAAAATGAAAGAAGCCATCTGATTGGTTGCTATGGGCAACTCAGCAACTATTCCTCTGGACAGGTTTCGATGAATCTCCCTCCAGGAGCTTTACACGCACCTTATTGACATTAATTCAGGTTTCAGAACAAACAGACATAGAGAGGATGTATAGAAATAGCCTGATGTGTCTTGTAACTCTATAATTCTCCTTATTTGTACATTATCTACAGACCGATAGAAAGCCACATCGTCTTGTCAGGAAGTGTATAATTACCTCTGCTACATCACACGACAGAAAAGATTAATTGAGGAGGTTTCCCACAAAATATGACTAATACTGTCTCGCAAATTGCAGAGAGATTTAGCTTTGCAGTTTTGAGTTGAAGGGGGGTGGGGGGCTTAACCCCTTAAAGGGGTACTCCGCTGCCCTGCTTCCGGAGCTCCACTCCCCAAGGTCCGGAAGTTTATTGTTCCGAACGGCTGTGTGCGGGCTTCCGTGTTCAGGGCCGCCCCTCTTGATGTCACGCCCGCCCCCTCAACGAAAGTCTATGGGAAGGGGGCGTGACGGCAGTCGCGCCCCCTTCCCATAGACTTTTGTTGAGGGGGCGGGTGTGACGCCACGAGGGGGCGGGCGTGATGCCACGAGGGGCGGCCCTGAACACGGAAGCCCACACACAGCCGTTCAGAACAATAAACTTCCGGATGCTGGGGAGCGGAGCTCCGAGAGCAGGGCAGCGGAGTACCCCTATAAGGACCTGGGGGTTTTCCATTTTTGCACTTTTTTCCTCCTTACCTTTAAAAAATCATAATTCTTTCAATTTTCCACCTAAAAATCCATATGATGGCCTATTTTTGGCGCAACCTATTCTATTGGCTGTCCGGGCATGCATTGGAGTTGTAGTTTTGCAACAGCTGGAGGCACCCTGGTTGGGAAACACTGACATAAACAGTGATTTACAGCTCCCAGCAGATCTTTATTACTTTTATATGTAAGGATTTGCTTTATCTGTATTAGTTATCTACTTATTTTTCTTCAATTCTCACTTTTTCCTATTTTTGGATGACATTTTGGTGCCTTTAGAACCAATTACCAGGTTTCCATAGAGTTCTGGTCTCAACATACAATGGTTTCAACATACAATGGTCGTCCCAGAACCAATTAATATTTGTATTTGAGGGACCACTGTATAGTACAATAAAAGTTGAATTGCCTGAAAGGGGCCCTCCAGCCCTAAGACATCTTACCCCTATCCAAAGGATAGGGGATAAGATGTCTGAACGCAGGGGTCCCGCCCCTGGGGACCCCAGCAATCTTGCATTTGGCACCCACCTCTTTGAGCTGCACGCCGCGCTGCAAGCTCACAAACTGCCGGGTGCCGACCAGGGTGCCGGAATATCGTGACGTCACGACTCTGCCCCCGTGTGATGTCACGCCCCGCCCCCGCTATGCAAGTCTATGGGAGGGGGCGTGACGGCCGTCACGCCCCCTCCCATAGACTTGCATAGCGGGGGCGGGACGTCACACGGGGGCAGAGTCATGACGTCACGATACTCCGGCCCCGTGGTCAGCACCCGGCAGTTTGTGAGCTGGCAGCGCGGCGTGCAGCTCAAAGAGGTGGGTGCCGAATGCAAGATTGCGGGGGTTCCCAGTGGCGGGACCCCCGCGGTCAGACATCTTATCTCCTATACTTTGGATAGGGGTAAGATGTCTTAGGGCCGGAGTGCCCCTTTAAATTGCCTTAGATCAGTGGTCCAGGACCCAGCCCTCAAGGCCCACCAACATTCCAGAGTTTTCCAGTTACTTCATTGGAATAGAACATAGAGAAATGTAAATCCTGAACTACTGATGAGCCTTAAGGATTAGGTTGGGGACCTCTGCCTTACATGGTGATTTTCTGAGATTCTACCTTTCTAACCGATGCAGAGTATGGCTCCAATCTACTGTCTGTACTCTTAAGAAAAGCTTCATTTAGAGCGTCCTGGAAGACGGAAAGTATAGACTTCTTAAGGCTAGCTTTAAAATTTTCCATAAAGAAAAGATATAGGATTGGCGTTAAGCAGGCATTGAGGCAAGTTAATATGATGGCGACCACCTTCAAGGCTTCTCGGGTCGTCTCTCGGAAGAATTCCTTCTCTATGCTCATTCCATACCACACATGATAAGGTGTCCAAGAGATAAAGAAAGATATGATTGCAATGGATATAATCTTATAAGGCTTCTTGGATTTTGTAAGGTTTTCTTTTTTTATCTTGAAGGCAATTTTTAGGTAGCAGATGGTCATAGTAACTAATGGGATGAAGTAACCGGCCAGTAGACGGAAGTATAACATGGCCCACTTGACGTTGGCTTCATAGTTTATGTCCAGTTTACCATCGAGGGCGTAATCATTGTAACAGGTGGATATGTTCTTTACCTGATCGACCTGGCGGAAGGCGAGATACGGGGTCCCACATAAAAACGCTAAACCCCAAACAAAAAGACAGATGATAGAAGATTGTCGAGTGTGCATGTATTTCCTGTAAAAATGGGGGTGGAAAACCAACCAGTATCGGTCAATGCTGATGATGATGAGGAAGAATACAGAGGCGTACATGCTGAAGGACAGAAGAAAGTTTATACATTTACACATGAATTCACCCAAGACCCAGTGGGGTTGGGACAAAAACATAACGGCCAAAAAAGGGATGACAAAAATGAAGATTACATTGCAGAGGATGAGATGGGTAAACTAGACGATGTTGGGGTTTCTTCTCATCCTGAAGCACAAGATCCAGAGATAGAGAGCGTTGGTGACCAATCCAAAGAGGAACGTGATCAGTAGAAATGACACACAGATTATTTTGGTCGTGTCTGCTATCCAGGTTCCTGTGTTCATTGTATTGTTATTGGAAAGATTTGCCATTACTGTCAATTAAAACCTAAAGCAAAAAAAAAAAAGAAGAAGAAGAAGAAAATATAAATTTTTATCAGAAATAAGAGAATTTCCAAAAATTTGCTTCTGGCCCGACTGAGTCAGATTAATTTCTTATTCGGATCCCAAATCAGATATGAAAGTTCCTTGATTACCCGGAGATTGTCCACACTAAGTATGTACAGTAGCGGGGACTCTCGTCAAAGGCAGGAGTCCCTGTTCCTGAACAGTACATTGAGCAGAACAACTGGCCCAGTAAATTTAGTGATTTAGCATACACCATAACCGCTTCTATTCGGCCCACTCAGTGTAAAGGAACAAGGACAAAATAAATCCAAAACATATAGGCAAATTCTAACTCTTTAGCGAAATTTAGAGTAAATCCATTGTTCAATTTATTTTTTTTTTAAGCCCTCAAAAGGGAGGCAATTTTAGCCCTCAAGATGTTGCTACTTTGCACTTGTTGCTAGAATTTTCTACCGATTCTTAGGGGGAACTTGGCTGCAGGTGTTAGATTTGCCTAAAGTGCCACCACAGGAAAAAAAAGAAGCATTACATCTTCCCCACATAAATCAATGCAAGATCTAGGTTAGTGGTCTCCAAGCTTTGTCTCAAAACGGGGTGTAACTATGGGGGCCCAAAGACACCTCTGCCCCATAAGAAAACACCAACAGACATGGGGCCCTGTTACAGAGTAGAATAAACACGGAGCCCTGAAACTACAAGTTATGCCTCTGCCTCAAGATTTAGTAGCATAAAAAACAGACATCAGGGAACCAAGGTAACAGGAATATAGTGAACAAACAACAGCCTAAGAGCAAAAACAAGATAAAAAGCAGATATAAAAATACGAAGAGAGAGGTAAACTAGGAATTATATACGGCGAGAAATATTCAGGGATGCAGGGGATGAACAAGGTTAGACCGAAGATGGACACTATATTACTCAAGGATATGCAAATACTAGAATGACAAGAACAGACTCAAAGACTAACTGGTCTGAACACGGACCAAGAACTGGATAAATACAAAACTAGATGCAAAACAAACTGACTCCTATGTTAGGGACAAAGCGAAACTAAGGAAATGGAACTAACACAAGGAAGAACCAGATAAAACTACAAACCCAATTATGGAGGGACACAAAAACACATTAGGCACAATACAGGTCTGAACAGAGGACAATATACAAGACCCACAGAGAATACTGACCTAGACACCAACAGGACAGGCTGAAACCAACCAAGTACACAGAATAACAAGAATATTAAAATATATAACTGGGCTAAAAGCATAAAAGGAAAAAAAAAGCCATGGCTAATACAAAGTGCAAGTGTGCTCAGACACAGACAAGGTAAGACTAAAACTCAGATCAAATCTGCAGCAAAGGCCACAAAGGCTGGAGGCCTGATATAACCTCACCTAGGTTCTGAATGGCTAGAATCATTAAAGGGGTACTCTGCCCTTAGACATCTTAAGCAAAGGGGATAAGATGTCTGATCGCTGGGGACCCCCATGATCTCCGTGCTGCACCCGACGTTCATTTAGAGCTTCAGGTGCAGCGCCGGAGGCTCAGGATGTCATGCCCCCTCAATGCAAGTCTATGGGAGGGAGTGTGATGACTGTCACGCCCCCTCCCATAAACTTGTATTGAGGGGGCACAGCCATGTCGTCACGGGCCTCCGCCTTGCATAACTAGTAAATCTGCACGGAGTGAAGTTCGGTCCATGCAGCAGAGATTGTGGGGGTCCCCAGCAGCGGGACCCACGTTTAGATGTCTAGGGGCGGAGTATCCCTTTTAACACTAAACTGGCCAGAGTGCAGCATGCACAAACTGACCAGAGGAGACATTACAGTTCTTTGTAGCTGCTCTTTAATTGTCTATTAGATGAAGATCCTTTATTGAGTGCTTGAGGTCCTAGGTGGCCTCCTACTCCATCTATCCCTTCTCCCACCCTTCACCCTCCCATACTGCTGTCTTCTAAAATTTGATCACATTTATCATTACAGTTGGCGTCTATTACAAATAGATCACTGTTATAGTCATCACATGCTTTTCCACCTATCGTGCCTGCCTTGCTGGTAGAACTGTCTCGCCCAAGCTATGCATGGTCGATCACCGTTGAAGTGAAACCTTATTGTGGTAAGTTATAATTGAAAGCTAAAACTCATCTGCAAACCTCTTCTCTTGATATAAAGATATTCTACCTCCAACCCTGTAATGAAGCGTGTCAGTGTTTGTGGTCGAAGAATAGTCATTCTGGTACTACATGCAGATAGAAAACCAGATAATGTGAGAAGCTTCCTCCAGGCTCCTGTAAAGGGTTATTATTACCAATTATTACCAAGATGATAAAGGACTAGCAGACTGCCTCAATGAATACTTCAGTTTAGGTTTAACAGAAGAAAATGAAGGAAAAGGACCTCAATTAGGGAGGAAGACTGATATTTGAATGCATGTGTCTTTACAGAGGAAGAGGTTCTAAGTCAGCTGTCTAAAGTTAAGAGAAATAAGTCACAAGGGCCTGATGGGATGCGCCCAAAGTAATCAAAAGAGCTTAGCAGTGAACTAGCAAAACCATTAACAGATTTATTTAACTAATCACTGGTAACAGGAGTTGTCCCAAAAGATCGAAAATCAGCAAATGTCGTCCCCATTCATAAGAAAGGTAGTAAAAATGAATCAGGCAACTATAGGCCTGTAAGCCTGACATCAATAGTAGGAAAATATATGGAAACCCTACGAAAGGATAGGGTTGTGGGACATCTGAAACCACATGGATTGCAAGATGAAAAATAACATGGTTTTACTTCAGGGAGATCATGTTAAACAAATCTTATTGATATTTTACCAGTCTCCTCTCTGTTGCACAAAGTGGCAGAACCATTGCCCTTCCCAGAGGTGTAGCTTGTAGCTTTTGTGCCCCAATGCAAAATCTGCAATAGGGTCCCATATGCCAATGTGGCATAATACTTGTCTCTAGTGGTGCAGTTGTGCTTTGGGGCCCCCTTAGACACCAGAGCCCCGGTGCGACTGCTTTCTCTATGTGTATGCCCCTGACCCTTCCCGTCATCACACTAAGCTACCCAAAGAAGCCTCTAAGCTAAATAGTCTAGCAGGATGACTGGGGCAAGGGATGGGACCAATTACCCTGCTGCCTGAACGTACATGTGTTTACAAGAATGTCAGCCCAAGTACACATATGGCCCATCCCCAGGGCCCCGCTAAATTTCCTCAAAGAAATGGCAAGTCTCTGCACCAATAGGGGAGGAATATTAATGTCATTTTGTGGGAACGGTAATGTCACCTAAAAGTGATTATTCCTATTATATAACCTTATCCATCAGCCCACCCCTAGGACCCCAAATTATGGCGCACACCTTGTGTCCATTCTGCTGTGTCTTTTACGGCAGCTCTGCCCCTTCCATAGTCATGGTGGGTTAGAAAGGACTCCAGCACTCCAGCAGGCCCCCTTGTTTTGCTCTGGGTGGGGTCCCTGTTTCGGACTCATGACAGTCATTTTAAATTGGAAAAATAAGCAATTGCAATGCCATATAACATTTTATAGATTATAAATATGAATTGAAAGTCATTAAAAACTAAAACCTTCCATGAGCTTCACATTTTATAGATTTTTCTTTTATTTTTGTGAAATTGAAGGCACATTATATAATGGATTGTATGGTAGATGATGTTGCTACTATAATGGGGTTTCCTTTTGTCCAACCATTTAATAGCTTCTTATATATCTTGTATAATTGCTGAGATTTTTCCTTTTAATACGGGGGATGTGTTTTTATTATAGGTTATGGATGCGGGTAATAAGATCTGTATCTGAACGGGGACCCTGGACCCACCTTAGGCCAACCAGAGATGATCATAAATAAACAGAACTTATGGTACAGATATAGATCAGATATACAAAAAAAAAAAATAAGTATCCTAAAGTCATAAACAGTAAAATCTCCCTTAGTGGACTATTCCCAAAAGTGGGCACCTCCCAATAGAGGACAGCTTTTAATTCCCTGGCAGAGTCCCATAAGACTTAATGTATTTGCAGCCTCCGAATGGGGGACATTCCCAATAGCGGATGCGGTCACACCCAATAGGGGACAAAACACTCCCAATAGTGGACAAAACACTCGCAATAGGGGACAAAACACTCCCAATAAGGGCCAAAAACTCCCAATAGAGGACAAAACACTCCTAATAAGGGACAAAATACTCCCAATAGGGGACAAAACACTCCCAATAGGGGACAAAACATTCCCAATAGAGGACAAAACACTCCCAATAGGGGACAAAACACTCCCAATAAACGACAAAATACTCCCAATAGGGGACAAAACACTCCCAATAAGGGACAAAATACTCCCAATAGAGGACAAAACACTCCCAATAAGGGACAAAACACTCCCAATAAGGGACAAAACACTCCCAATAGGGGACAAAATGCTCCCAATAGGGGCAAAACACTCCCAATAGGGGACAAAACACTCCCAATAGGGGACAAAACACTCCCAATAAGGGACAAAACACAACCAATAGGGGACAAAACACTCCCAATAGAGGACAAAACACTCCCAATAGGAGACAAAACACTCCCAATAGAGGACAAAACACTCCCAATAGGAGACAAAACATTCCCAATAGGGGGACAAAACTCTCCCAATAGAGGACAAAACACTCCCAATAGGGGACAAAACACTCCCAATAGGGGACAAAACACTCCCAATAGGGGACAAAACACTCCCAATAGAGGACAAAACACTCCCAATAGAGGGACAAAACACTCCCAATAGGGGACAAAACACTCCCAATAGGGGGACAAAACTCTCCCAATAGGGGGACAAAACTCTCCCAATAGAGGACAAAACACTCCCAATAGGAGACAAAACATTCCCAATAGGGGGACAAAACTCTCCCAATAGGGGGACAAAACTCTCCCAATAGAGGACAAAACACTCCCAATAGGGGGACAAAACACTCCCAATAGGGGGACAAAACACTCCCAATAGAGGACAAAACACTTCCAATAGGGGACACAACACTCCCAATAGGGGACACAACACTCCCAATAGGGGGACAAAACACTCCCAATAGGGGACAAAACACTCCCAATAGAGGACAAAACACTCCCAATAGGGGACAAAACACTCCCAATAGGGGACAAAACACTCCCAATAGGAGGACAAAACACTCCCAATAGGAGACAAAACACTCCCAATAGGGGACAAAACACTCCCAATAGGGGACAACCAGGCTTATGTGCCAGCCCTACCTTGTACACAGGGCCAGCCAATACCCCAGTAAGGTCCCCCCTGCACCCACCTACAGAAGCCCCAGCACAGAAGCAGAAGACCAATGTTTAAACAGTGGTCTCCTGTATGTCCACCAGCCACATCATTCACCCCCTCCTTCCCTGATCCCCCCGACACTTTATTTCCCCTGTGCCAAATCATCCCCCCTTTATAACCCCCTCTGCCACATCATTTCCCCTTGATCCCCCTTGTGCCATTTCATTCCCCCTTTATTACCCACTGTGCAAATTAATCACCCCCCTCTTTACCACCCCTTGTGCCATTTCTTCCCCCTTTATCCTCCTGTGCCACTTCATAAAGAGGGGGGTGATGAATTTATACAGAGGGTAAGAAAGGGGGAATGATATGGCACAAGGGGGATCAAGGGGAAATGATGTGGCACAGGGGTTATGGGGGGATAAAATGATATTGGGGGGATAAGGGGTGATTAAATGGCACTGGGAGATTCTACTGTATTATAGTGTGGTGGCGGATTTGGGATAAAGCCTTGTGGGGCGTAGGGTAGTTAGGGTGTTGCTGTTCAGGATAGTTAAGGGCGCTGCTAACCCTTGTCACTCGTGACACCAGGGTGAGGGTTAAATACTTTAATCTTGTTAGGCCTATTGCCACCCTTCCCAAGAGCAATAGGTGATGCAGAAATAAAGGATTGTCCACAACCACTGTTAACTGAAAACTTGCAGAAACTTTTACTGAGGAATTTCTGTACATGCAGCAATAGTAACAGTCCAGATAACAGAGTCTCTATAGATGTAGCTGAGCAGCGATTGACAGTTGGTTGGGATCAGATAAGCTCAATTTAGCTTCTTAAGGATTGTATAGCAGAGATCCGCTGGATTTAAGGGTGAGTTTAGGTCCAGTGGTCTTGCGGTGAGTAGCGGGGAATTGTTTAGTCTATCCGCTATGTTAGATGCCGAGGCCGCAAGGCTTTGGCCTAGTAAATCGTCTTGTAAGCTGCGGAGGTCCTACCTCTTCCAGAGTCAGCAACCCAAGAGAGCGATCAAGATGGCGCAGGTCCCTTATATGGGCAGGGGCTGGCCGTTTTGGATTGGTCCATAACAACTGTCACTCACCGTTACATTGCATTGTGGGTGAACACATCACAGGAACCTCCAAAGGTCCTGTAGCAAAACCATAGAGTTCTAATCTAATCACGTGACCCGCAGGTCCTGCTATGCTTGAACAGTTAGGCAATTACATATATCTATACTTATATGAACTTCTATATAGTCATAGACTAACTGAGGGGTGACAAGTGGATAACTATAGGAGAGGAACCCTGACGTCCTAGGGACTCTGACTATGGGGAACTCTGCAAAGGTAAGGTATGAAATATGGTACTGGGACACCACAAACCCCCTTACTTAAAATAAGTCGACCCCGACGCCTGTCCCCTAAGGCAGAGGAACTAGGACAGGATTATTAATACTTTCTATACATCCTGACAGAACCTGAGTAACATTAAACACATTCACATTCTCTGGATACTCTTACTAGTATCTTGACTAGACAATATTGATGCTATCTAGACATTTTCATATAGCTCTCTACAACATCTATGAGGCTAACTAGACATTCATATACAGCTTTCTATAACCTTTAGACCCCGACGTCCTAGGCACTCTGACTAACGGTAATGTATGAAATACAGAGCTGGGACACCACAATAGCTTATTATCGTGTTTTGTAGGTAATTACACTCTGGAGTGAGTACAGGACAGTATTCAGTCATTTGGAAAGATTTTTGAGCCTTTTTTCCCAATAAGTTTTACACCCCATACCAGTGGAAATGTAATGCTGGCATGCTGCCACTGATGCCCACCTGTCTGTGCCCCACTTGCTTTCTTTCCCTGGGCTGTGACCATGCTGTCTTGCTGCAGTTCCTGGACTGACCCATAGGGTGCACACAGGATCTTCTTGCTTCTTAAAAGGCCAGTGCACACACTCCTAATCTGTCCTCCACCTATCCCTGTCCCGGTGCCTGAGCAATATTCAAGAAAAAATTAGCTACATCAAACAGACAGCAAATGTAGAAGTGACTTTGTTATCAAGTAGACTGCATAAGTAATATGGGTGGCACTAATGATAAGACTGTGTGTTTGTGGTTTCTTGTAGGTAAATGTATGATCCTAATTCTGTGAGTTACCACAATGTAAACAGTTTAACTCAGTTCTGCTACATATGCCGGTAAAGAGCTAAAGCTTTTGTCTACCACGTGAGGCCGACCAATCATCGCAAAACTACAATTCCTATTAGTCTTATCCTTACCTGAGACACCAGTAACATTCAATACATCATTCCACAATAATCCCTACCTGAGAAAACAACAGCACTCAATTCATTCATTTACAATAATCCCTACCTGAGAAGCCAACAACACTCAATACATCAGTCTACAAAAATCCTTACCTGAGACATCAGAAACACTCAATACACCAGTCTACAACAATCCTTACCTGAGACACCAGAAACATTCAATACACCAGTCTACAATTATCCCTACCTGAGACAATAACACTCATTTCATCTGTCTACAATAATCCCTACCTCAGACACCAACAACACACAATACATTAGTCTACAATAATCCTTACCTGAGACACCAGCAACACTCAATACATACCTAAGGCACTACCTTAAAAAACTGAAAAGAGACTATGCTAAATTATTTATTTAAAATCAAAACCACTTCAAAACTATGTATCTATCTATCTAATATCTATCTATTTACAGCATCTATCTATCTTCCATCTATCTATCTCATATCTATCTATCTCATATCTATCTATCTATTTATCTTCTATCTATCTCATATCTATGTCATATCTATCTTCTATCTATTTATCTTCTATCTATCTATCTATCTATACATTTTACAAAGAGAAGAAGCACATCCGCCAAAACAGCAAAAAAACAGAAGAAGGTTCACGCCATCACAGGAGCACTGGTTAGGAGTCCCAACTTGAATAGTACTGGAAAGGACCGCAGAACACAAAATGTTATTCAATGTGAAAAAGTGAGTTTATTCCATCAAACAGCAAGCAAAAGGAAGCTACGTTTCGGTAGTCTCATACCACCATGCCTGAAGATGCTGGTGTGAGACTACCGAAACGTAGCTTCCTTTTGCTTGCTGTTTGATGGAATAAACTCACTTTTTCCCATTGGATAACATTTTTGTGTGCTGCGGTCCTTTCCAGTTCTATCTATCTAGATAAGATAGGAGCAGCACATCCAAAAGAAAAAAGCCACATGGGTGTATGCAGGTATAGGATCCTGGCTAGGTAATGCACACTTGATATGCAGTAGATAAATGCAGCACAGCAGAAATGTCCAATAAAGTGCAGTTTATTCCATAGTGCAATGGTACAACGATTCAGTAGCCTCATGTTATCCTTTACAAGTGAAAAACTTCAAAAAGGTAACATGAGGCTACTGAATCGTTGTACCATTGCACTATGGAATAAACTGCACTTTATTGGACATTTCTGCTGTGCTGCATTTATCTACTAAATATCTATCTATATATCTCATATCTATCTATCTATCTATCTAACTGATATCTATCTATCTCATATCTATCTCATATCTATCTATCTCATATCTATCTCATATCTATTTCATATATATCTCATATCTATCTATCTATCTCATCTATCTATCTCATATCTATCTATCTATCTCATATTTATCTATCTATCTCATATCTATCTATCTATCCATCTATCTCATATATATCTATCTATCTATATATCTCATATCTATCTATCTATCTATCTCATATCTATCTCATATCTATCTATCTCTATCTATCTATCTCATATCTATCTCATATCTATCTATCTCATATCTATCTCATATCTATCTATCTCATATCTATCTATCTTTCTATCTATCTCATATCTATCTATCTATCTATCTATCTCATATCTATCTATCTCTATCTATCTATCTCATATCTCATATCTATCTCATATCTATCTATCTCTATCTATCTATCTCATATCAATCTCATATCTATCTATCTCATATCTATCTATCTATCTTTCTATCTATCTCATATCTATCTATCTATCTTTCTATCAATCTCATATCTATCTCATATCTATCTATCTATCTATCTATCTATCTATCTATCTCATATCTATCTCATATATATCTCATATCTATCTATCTCATATCTATGTATCTACAATAAATAAACCCATACCTTTACCTTACTCGTTCTCTGCAGTCCTGACCATCCAGTATCTATGTAGTATATTATTATGTTGCAGTTATAGTTATGTACATTGTATAATCTGTGTCTATTATGACTAGTGTGTTATTCATGTTGTTTCTTATGCTTAATGCCGTTTTTTTTTATACATGTGGTTTGGTTGGAGCCAAAACCTCAGCGCACGAATACAAGAAGTAACCAGTAAGCACGAAAGTAACAAGTGTGAAACCCAGAGAGGGAACGAGGATAGTAAATGTACCCGGTCTCTGACATTACTCTACCTGTGTATTAGTCTTCACTGCTTTTCCATTGCTATAAGAGGAGTCTGGGGCATAGTCAGCCCCTATGGAACAATACAGATGACATTTTATGTCATTACAACAACTTATCAATAGGGGGCAGTATTGTACAGTATTTTTTACAAAGATAAGGCTGGGTTCACACAGTGTATTTCCCTGCTATAAAAATACATCACAAAATATACCCAAGAAACTCTAGTCATGTAGCATTAAAAAAACAAAACACTTAAAACAAATAGTCAGTAGGGGGCAACGTTGTACAGTACTTTTAATTTGTTAAACCATGATTATGCATATTTGTTTTTTTGGAGAAAAAATAAATAAAAAAAGTTGCCTCACTTTTATTTATATTAGTTGCTATTTCGCTTGCATAGTGCGGGCTGTTACCTTTTTAAATGATGAGGATAATTTAAAGTCATTACCAACAACTTTGTATAAATCAATAGTACAAGAGAACATAAGAGACCCGAAAATATCCTACGAGAAAAAAAATGCTTCATTCTCCAAAATACTGCCCCCCCCCCTCCCCGCCCATCCGCTTCTTATCTATTCATCACTAACTTGGATCTTTACAGAAAAGAGAAAAGATGTACATTCAGCTTCACTGAGGGATCAGGTTACACTGCCCAAGTATATGGAGAGTAGAGAGGGAGAAGAGGAGTGAGTTTGCAGGAAGAAAGGTAGAAACACAGACACTGCTGGCTAACTGCACATTCAGAGATGGATTTACACTGTTCAGTACTGCTCTATATTGTCTTCCATGCTGCTAATACTTCTGATACAGAGAGATAGGAAAGCAGGACCCCCACCTCCCCACTTATTTAAGTGTCTTGCCTATAGCAAATACCTAAGCAGCTAGTCTCCAGTGCCCAGGGATAGCTGACACTTTAGGGGGTGTTTTATTAATTTGCGTAAAAAAAACGTAAAAAATAGTTCTTTGCATTAGGGCCATTTTTCAGGTGGGGTTTTGTGTCTAATTTTCTTAATTGCCCATGCAGCATAATAAAATGTGACATTTAAAGGGGTACTCTACTGCCCCAGCGTTCTGAATTTTTTTTGGGTGTCACACCACGCCCCCTCAATGCAAGTCTATGGGAGGGGGCGTGATGGCCGTCACGCCCCCTCCCATAGACTTGCATTGAGGGGGCGTAGTGTGATGCCATGAGGGGTGTGGCCTTGATTTCATGACCCCCGCAACCCTCACCCTACATTTGGAACTAAATGTTCTGAACTCTGGGGCAGTGGAGTGCCCCTTTAACAGTATGTGCAGAGAAACGCAATGACAAACTTTCTACATTCAGTAGTGGAGAATAATGTTGCTCGCGAATATTCGCAATTCAAATTTTATTAATTTTATTTACTAAAAATTGTGCTGAAAAGCTCGGCTTATACTTGAGTATATACGGTAATACAGCTGTGTATATAAAACCCTAGAATAACGCTCAGTAGAAACAGCTATTTTGTTGTTCACAACAAGTGAAATATAACCACAGGAAGTGATGAAGGTTCTTGTAAATATAGGTTTGGATTCAGGAAATATCAAAACTCGCCGTTTCCCGTTCTTGAGTTTAAACCCTAGAAGTATATGTGACAATTTATATTATATACAGAATATATGTACAACCGAGTAACTTACTTACATTACATTATTCCAAAGGAAGTTGTGTAGTCCTTTCCAGTCTGACCGCAGTGCTCTCTGCTGCCACCTCTGTCCATGTCAGGAACTATCCGGAGCAGGAACACATCCCCATAGCAATTATATCCTGCTCTGGACAGTTCCTGACATGGACAGAGGTGTCAGCAGAGAGCACTGTGGTCAGACTGGAAAGAACTACACAACTTCCAGCAGATGATAAGTATTGGAAGAGATGAAGGGGTACTCCGCTGCCCCAACATTCAGAACATTTTGTTCCGGATGCTTGGAGCAGGCGACAGGGGGTCGTGACGTCATGGTAACGCTTCTTGTGACATCACACCACTCCTCCTCAATGCAAGTCTATGGGAGGGGGTGTGGCAGCCACCACGCCCCTCCCATAGACTTGCATTGAGGGGGAGCGGTGTGACGTAAGGAGGGGCATGGCCGTGACATCACTACCCCGCCCCCTGCTCCAAGCATTCTGAACAAAATGTTCTGAATGTTCGGGCAGCGGAGTACCCCTTCATCTCTTCCAATGCTGGAAGTTGTGTAGTTCTTTCCAGTCTGACCAGAGTGCTCTCTGCTGACACCTCTGTCTGTTCTAGACAAATGCCGGGTGCTGCACAGAGATCATGGGGGTCCCAGCTACAGGACCCCTGTGATCAGATATCCTGTCCATATCATTTAAATAGGGGATAAAATGTCTAGGCGCAGAGTACCCCTTTAAGATTTTTATATATAAGTAATTTACAAAAAAAATTCCCTAGAGTACCCCTTTAAGGATGCTGTTCTAAGTGAATGTCCTTTTCTGTTCTTCCAGGGGTATCACCAGGCGACATTAGGATGAACTTCACCACGGATCCTCAAACTGCTGATCTCCGCCATGCTGTCCAAGTGGTGGTCACTGTGATTTTTAGCCTAATTTTTCTCCTAGGTATGCTGGGTAATGGAACAGTTATGTGGATCACAGGCTGCCGCCTTCAAAGAACTATCAACACTGTGTGGTTTTTCAACCTGGCACTGGCAGATTTCATCTCTACCTTCTTGGTTCTGGTCACGGTGCTGTATCTGCTACTTGACCTTCACTGGCCATTCGGGCAAATTTTATGTAAACTGGTCAACTGCATCTTTGGTCTCAGCATCTACGCCAGCATCCTCTTATTGAGCGCCATCAGCATCGACCGCTGTGTTCTTGTCCTTTTCCCGGTATGGTGCCAAAATTACCGTAAGCCTAGGTTGGTTACGTTTGCTTGTTTGGTCATTTGGATTGTTTCCATCGCCCTGGTCCCAGGATCTTACACTCTTTCGGAAATGTCTACAGAAAGCAACCGGAGTTCTTGCAAGAACCTGGACGTTTTTGAAGACTGGGAGAAAAGAGAAGCCGCCATCTTCACCGTTTGCATATTCCTCTACCAGTTCTTGGTCCCGTTGAGTATTATCCTTATCTCCTACGCGATTCTCCTCCTTACACTCCGCAAGAAAAAACTAAACCGGAGCAGTAAGCCATTTTGGGTTGTCACCGCGGTGGTCTTCTCCTTCTTTTTATGTTGGCTTCCCTATCATGCCTTAGCCCTCTCCAGAGTGTTCCTTGGCGGGTTACCACTTTTGGTCAGTCTGGTGGCCGTACCCCTCTCGAAATGTTTAGCTATGTTCAACAGTTGCATCAACCCGATACTTTACGTTTTCATTGGCCGAGAATTTAAGGATGCCGTGAAGAGGTCGCTGACTCAGGTATTTAAAACAGTTTTCGAGGAAGTCGCACACTAAAGACTACGGGAGTGAGAAACAGTAAGACAACTGGAGATCATGCTCAACTTTTTGGCTTGTTTGGTGGCATTCAGGATGCTTCTGACTACAAAAACCAGTGAGCCTCATGGTATTGAGTGGGGAGTGGAACCACAAAGATGGGACACTTGGCCAGACAGGTCAATACCGATGGAAAGTTACTCAGTGAAGAAGGAGAAGTAAACAAACCGTATGGTTCTGGAAGAAATAAAAAATTAGGGTACGGTCCCATGTAGCGTATACTCCTGCTGGGAAAAACACTGTGTATTTTCCTATTAGTAGACACACAGAGCTACCCATGGCAGCCCTGTGTGTGCAGCCAGGTTTGGAGGCGGGGCCGGCACGTCAAAGTGACTGTTATGCGCTGGCCCCGCCTCCAAGCCTTGCTGCACACACAGGGCTGCTGCCAGGTAGCCCTGTGTCTACTCATAGGACAATACACTGCGGGGATCAACCACGCCCCCTCAATGCAAGTCTATGGGAGGGGGCATGACAGCCGTCACGCCCCCTTCCATAGACTTGCATTGAGGGGGCGTGGTCGATCCCCACAATGCGAAAACAGCGTTCGGAAGATTTAGTTCCACGCTGACCAATGGAGTACCCCTTTAAAAAAGGGGGGCACTTCTCATAAATATTTATATAAATGCCCACATAATGATGCCAGACTGTCCGGGGTACTTTTAGGAGGAGCATCAAAAGGGCAGGGGTTCAAGCCCCCTTTCTAGTCAACCTGTGCACGTCCCTGGCTGCATATACGCTACGTGGGGCCGTCCTATAATGGTGTATAACAATGGTGCAGCGTTACATTGCGGTGGACTGGAAGACATTACAACAACAAGATCATCAATGGATGTGAATTTTTTGGATTATTTTAAAAAAAATTTTTGCTGCCATTTGTTTTGTTATCCGTAAGTTCAATGGTTTAGCTTATGTATTTGTAAGGCAAGAGACCAACACAATGGACTGAGAGACTGTTGTGTGCGTGTCATAGCCTTTTCTGTACCATCAATAAAATGTTACAATTGTAAAACCAAGCGAATAGTAACAATAATTTGCCGGCCCACATTGGTCTGTAGAATAATGCCAAACAAGGAACGTAAGACCGGGTTCACACTACGGAATTTCCGTTTTTAAAATTCCGCTTGGAAATGCCACAGCAGCAGAGTTCCATTGCTGGCAATGGGATTCTGCTGCACAGTGCACACTGCAGAGTTTTCGAGGCAAACTTTCCGCTCAGAAAGTCGCCTCGAAAAAAAATTCTGCCAGTACATTGAACTTGTTTAATGTTCTGGCAGATTTCCACTCCATGGACATTGCCATCTATGAAGAAGCTTGGTCCGGATACTGCAATGTGAACCCTGCCTAAGGCTGGGTTCACAATGTGGAATTTCTGCGCAGACTGCATTGCCGTCCCCATAGATCTCAAAGCATTTCTGAGCAGAGCTCCAAAAAAGAACTACCCAGAAATGCACTGCCGTCTATGGGGACGGCAGTGCAGTCCTAGTGCCACCAGCTAAATCTCCAGCAGAAATTCTGCTCAGAGATTCTGTAGTGTGAACCTAGCCTAAGGCTGGGTTAACACTGCAGAATTTCTGCCAGAGATCGAACTGGTGGCGCTAGGACCATGCAGACTGCATTGCTGCCCCCATAGACTGCAATGCATTTCTGGGTGGATCTTTTAGGAGATCTGCTCAGAAATGCATTGCCATCTATGGGAACGGCAATGTAGTCCACACGGTCCTAGTGCCGCCGGCTCGATCTCCGGCAGAAATTCTGCCCAGAAATTCCACAGTGTGAATCCAGCCGAAGGGTCTATTTACACGGCAGAATTTCTGCTTGTGGAAATTCAGAAGTGTGAATGGGAGTGCGGAATCCCATATCATTCTATGGGCTTTAATTTGAGGCAGAATTCCACAAGCGGAAATTCTGCCATGTGAATAGACCCTAAGGCTGGGTTCACACTGTGGAATCTCTGGGCAGAAATTCTTGTGGAGATCGAGTCGGCGGCACTAGGACCACTCGGACTGCATAGCCATCCCCATAGATGTCAATGCATTTCTGAGCAGATCTCCCAAAAGATAAACCTAGAAATGTATTGCCATCTATGGGGACGGCAATGCAGTCTGCGTGGTCCTAGTGCCGCCGGGTCGATCTCTGCCAGAAATTCTGCCCAGAAATTCCACAGTGTGAACCCAGCCTAAGAATGCATTCACGGTACAGAATTTTTAGAGTGCAAATCCTGCTCAGAAATTGCGCTGCATGAAGAAAAAAAATTGGCGTGAATAGGTTTTCCATTTACCTATTTACACTGTGGAATTTCTTCGGCAGAATTTTCCAAACTCCAGACCCACAGAAAAAATAGAAATGTTCTTTTGACGGAATTCTGTGCAGACTGCATTGACGTCTATGCACCTTCAAGTGTTATATTGTTTCACACAAAGCTTGGTTGTTGCATAATTTTAAAGGGGTACTCCGGAGGAAAACAAATGTTTGCAAATCAACTGGTGCCAGAAAGTTAACAGATTTGTAAATGACTTCTATATAAAAATCTTAATCCTTCCAGTACTTATCAGCTGCTGTATGCTCCAGAGGAAATTGTGTAGTTCTTTCTGACCACAGTGCTCTCTGCTGCCACTTCTGTCCATGTTAGGGAATGTGGAGAGAGTGAGAAAATCCCCATGGCAAACCTATCCTGAGTTCCTGACACGTTTGTTATGGGGATTTGTTCAGTCTCTCAACATTCCCTAACACGGACAGAGGTGTCAGCAGAGAGCACTGTGGTCAGACTGGAAAGAACTACACAACTTCCTCTGGAGCATACAGCAGGTGATAAGTACTGGAAGGATTAATATTTTTATACAGAAGTAATTTACAAATCTGTATGATTTTGATTTGAAACATTTTTATTCCTCTGGAGTATTCCTTCAGCATGATTTATTTACATAAAACTGGCAAAATCTAAAAAAATTAAATATAAACATGTGAATATCAGATGTAGGTTTTTTTATTTTATTTTATTTTTTTAGATTTTGCCAGTTTTATGTAAATAAATCATGCTAAAGGAATACTCCAGAGGAATAAAAATGTTTCAAATCAAAATCATACAGATTTGTAAATTACTTCTGTATAAAAATATTAATCCTTCCAGTACTTATCACCTGCTGAAGTTGAGTTGCTCTTTTCAGTCTGACCACAGTGCTCTCTGCTGACACCTCTGTCCATGTCAGGAACTGTCCAGAGTAGGAGAAAATCCCCATAGCAAACATATGCTGCTCTGGACAGTGAGACAGAGGTGTAAGCAGAGAGCACTGTGGTCAGACAGAAAAGAACAACTCACCTTCAGCAGCTGATAAGTACTGGAAGGATACATTTTTTTTAATAGAAGTAATTTGCAAATCTGTTTAACTTTCTGGAGCCAGTTGATATGGGAAAAAAAATGTCTTTTACTGGAATACACCTTTAAGGTCCTTGTGGTGGATTTGTTATTCCTCTGAATTTCTCCTTATTGGTGCTTTAGGGGTATTAGTATATATTGTTCTTTATGGACTAATGTAAATAGTACCTGTCATCAAATCATATTTTCTAAACTAACTCAGATTTTATTCCCTAACTATTCCTAACACCCCTCCTGCCCTTAAAACATTTTTCCGAGCTTTAAAAAGCTGTGTATCATAACGTTCCCCTTGCTCACATTGTTTGAGCTCCCGGCAGGAGAAAGCGGGTGTTCCCCAAAAGGCGCGACATCACTGAAGCCTGATGACTGATGCCACGCACGTACTTCCTAGTTTGGTCTCCTGGCAGGCCGGGAGGAGACCAAACTACCTGTTTGACTTTCAGCAAGGAACAGAACAGAGCCACCTAGTGGCCGTTTTTCCAGTCACATTAAAAACATATAAAGGTTGAGAATTTTAACAGCAAGTAAATAGCAAAGTATCTTATAATTACATAAGGAACAATATATTAAAAGTTTATTTTGGTGACAGGTTCTCTTTAAATATAAACATGTGAATATCAGATGTAGGTTTTTTTATTTTATTTTAAGAGAACCTGTCACCAAAATAAACTTTTAATATATTGTTCCTTATGTAATTATAAGATACTTTGCTATTTACTTGCTGTTAAAATTCTCAACCTTTATATGTTTTTAATGTGACTGGAAAAACGGCCACTAGGTGGCTCTGTTCTGTTCCTTGCTGAAAGTCAAACAGGTAGTTTGGTCTCCTCCCGGCCTGCCAGGAGACCAAACTAGGAAGTACGTGCGTGGCATCAGTCATCAGGCTTCAGTGATGTCGCGCCTGTTGGGGAACACCCACTTTCTCCTGCCGGGAGCTCAAACAATGTGAGCAAGGGGAACGTTATGATACACAGCTTTTTAAAGCTCGGAAAAATGTTTTAAGGGCAGGAGGGGTGTTAGAAGTAGTTAGGGAATAAAATCTGAGTTAGTTTAGAAAATATGATTTGATGACAGGTACTATTTACATTAGTCCATAAAGAACAATATATACTAATACCCCTAAAGCACCAATAAGAAGAAATTCAGAGGAATAACAGATCCGTCACAAGGACCTTAAAGGGCTATTCCAGTAACAGACATTTTTTTTCCATATCAACTGGCTCCAGAAAGCTATACAGATCTGTAAATTACTTCTATTAAAAAAAATGTAATCCTTCCAGTACTTATCAGCTGCTGAAGTTGTGGTGTTCTTTTCAGTCTGTCCACAGTGCTCTCCGTTGACACCTCTGTCTGTCTCAGGAACTGTCTAGAGCAGGAAATGTTTGCTATGGGGATCTGCTCCTACTCTGGACAGTTCCTGAAATGGACAGAGGTGTCAGTAGAGAGCACTGTCGTCAGACTGAAAAGAAAAACTCAACTTCAGTAGTTAATAAGTACTGGAAGGATTAAGATTTTTTTAATAGAAATCATTTACAAATCTGTTTAACTTTCTGGAGGCAGTTGATATGAAAAAAAAAAAAAAAAAAGATGTTTTTCACTGGAATACCCCTTTAATGGGGTTAATTAAGAAAAAACATAAAACATATAGTGGAGCTATAGAGCAGTGCCATGCAAAACTCTACATATTCTTTAAAGGGGAACTCCCCTCCACAATGTATCTCTATGGGAGAGGTGAAGATACAGTGTTCATCTATCATCGGCTCGCCCATAGAGATACATGGAGGGTCGTGACGGGCACCGGAACGGTGCCCGTCACGACCCTCCATGTATCTCTATGGGGGAGCCGATAGGGAGCATACGGAGAGCTGGGGTGCCGAGCAGGAGATTAGGGGGTCCCAGTGGTTGGACCCCTTGCGATGTGGATAGGGGATAAGTTCTTATGTACCAGAGTTCCCCTTTAACTCTCACATCTAGAAATTATGTTCTTCATTTAAGATTTCAACGGCCACAATATCCGCTATTACATCATTCATACCTTTTTTTTTAAAGAAAGTAAAAAGTGGTATTTCTAAAAAGTCCCAAACTGTACAGTAAAAAGGAAAACCACGTCTGGTCCACCCTTTATTATGACAGCCTTACCATTCATGTTGCAAAAAATTTAGACAAAAAATGTTTACACACATGTTGCTGGTGACTCTTTGTGCTTCAAAAGGGAACATTTTTATACGATTTCATATATATATATATATATATATATATATATATACATTCTTTTACTTGTTTGTCACTCTTTGTGACCTTTTCGGCCAATGTTATGGCCATTCATGAATGTATGCTTCTAATGTTGTGTTGTTTTGTGTCTCAAAAATAAATAAAAAGTATTTTTGTCATCAGGTATGCATTTGGGGGGGGGGGGGGAGTCCTTTTTTATGAGTTTATAAAAAAAATTGTATGTCTTTAATTTGTACAAACTTTGCATAGATCAATAGTATAATCAAATCTAAAAAAAACTTAGATTTAATATAATATATTTTATTAGACAAAAATGCTTCTTTCTCCTGTTATCAATAGTGAATACTGCATGCTACCCAGCTTTCCCAGTCTCCTGAAGCAGTGATAGGCCCATGCCTTCTCCCCCTCACTCTTCTCTTACAATAAATCTTAGCACTCCCACCGGCCCTGTGGCCTTCCGATCCCCGCACTAACTTTTCTCTGCACCTGCCAGCCGGATAGTTAAATAACACTTTACCATGATGTTGGTCAAACGTAGTGATGAGCAGCAGGGGCCATATTCGAATTTGCAATATTTTGTGAATGTATTGACGATTATTCATCCTATGTTCACGAAATTTGCATATTCGCTATGTTCGTTCACTTTTTTTTTCCAATGCGAAAATTTGCATGGAAAATTTGCATAAAAATTTGCATGTGAAAAAAACAAAAACGAATATTCGTCATTACGAATATATAGTACTATATTCTAAATATTTGCAAAATCGCGAAGTGCTGTTATTCGTGATAAAAATTCGCATTACGAATATTCGTGCTCAACACTAGTCAAGCGCCAGGATGTTTAAAACTCCTGAGCAATCTCCGCAGCCTGAGAGTAATGCGGTCATGAGATGTATGGGACTTCCGGTACTCCTTCTCATCGCTTTATTCTCAGGTTGCGGAGATGGAGATTTTTAGGACATCCCTAAATTCTACTATATTTTTCTGACATATAAGAACCACGAGTACCAAGTTTAAAGGGGTACTCTGCCCCTAGACATCTTATCCCCTATCCAAAGGATAGAGGATAAGATGTCAGATCGCTGTGGTCCCGCTGCTGAGGACCCCCGGGATTGTCGCTGTGGCACCCCGCTGTCATTACTGTACAGAGCGAGTTCGCTCTGCACGTAATGACGGGCAGTACAGGGGCCGGAGCATCGTTACGTCACGGTCGGCCCCCCTCAACACGAGTCTATGGGAGGGGGCGTGGCGGTCGTCCCGCCCCTGCCATAGACTTGTATTAAGGGGGCGGGCCATGATGTCATGAGGGGCGGAGCCATGACGTCACGCTGCTCTGTCCCCTGTATCGTCCGTCATTACGCACAGAGCGAACTCGCTCTGTACAGTAATGACAGTGGGGTGTCGCAGCGGCAATCCCGGGGGTCCCCAGCAGCGGGACCACGGCAATCTGACATCTTATCCCCTATCCTTTGAATAGGGGATAAGATGTCTAGGGGCGGAGTACTCCTTTAACCGGAATATATCAGCACAACATTGTGGGTTTGTTATAGAAAGTGATGGTCCTTTCTAACCAAGGACCCTCCCAGGCAAAAGGTGAACAAAGGTTGTCTTAGGGGGCAAGGATAGGACAGTGGATAGACCAGTGGTCTTCAAACTGTGACCCTCCAGATGTTACAAAACACAGCCTTCAGCCAAATTGACTAAAAAAAAATGGGCATTTAAATAAATAAATAAATGCCCACATAATGATGCTAGACTGCCCAGGGCACTTATAGGAGATACATCAAGAGGGCAGAGGCTCAAGCCCCCTTTCTAGTTGACCTGTGCACGTCCCCGCTACAGCAGACCTGACAGGAGTCATCCAAACACTTGTGCATGAGCAGCGATGCATACGCAGTACTGTGCATATCGCCACTCACTATTTGGCATTTGCATACTCCCACCCAGCTCTGTGAATGTGCTATAGAGTGAGCAGCAATGCACATAGTACTGTGTGCATTGCCGCTCACTACATTTTCCCGGTTGGGTGCAAGTTTATGTTATCTACTGTATGCATCATCTCTCTCTAAGGGTAGTTGGTATACATTCCATGGGTGACTTTTGAGTAAGTAGCAACACATACAGTACTGTATGCATCTCTGCTCAGAGTGCAAGAGCAGGGAGTCTGGTCTGTGACAGGAGTCCCTGCTCTTGTACTTACGTTCCATACCCTGCTATGATGATGGCCTAGTGTGCCATGGCAGTGGCTACATCAGTACCGTCAATACACGAGTTGGCCGAAAGGACCTGATAACTTTTAGATAATTACACATTGGTAGAGGTAAACGTCTCATTGACCACTAACTCAATGATGGCCAGGATAGACTTCTTAAACATGTTCTTGAAACTCTCCACAATGAACAAATAAAGAAGCGGAGTAAAGCTGCTGTTGATGCACATCAGACATATTGATAATACTTGCAATGAACTCAAGACACTTTTCGGAAACTTGTCCTTCTCAGCACTCATTCCATACCATATATGATAAGGTGTCCAGGAGACTAAGAAAGATAGAATAGCGATTAAGATGATTCTGTAAGGTCTACTGGACCGTGCGAGACGTTCCTTCTTCATCTTGATGAATATCTTGACATAACAAAATGTAATAATGGAAAAAGGAATCACGAAGCCCATGGCTAAGCGAACGCTGAATAGGACCCACTTCACCCTCTTCTCGCTCCACTTCCTTGAGAGAGTGTAGTCATTGTGGCAGATGGTAACATTGTCCTCATATCTGATTTGACGAAATACCAAGTATGGACTTGTAAGGCCAACAGCCAAAACCCAAAATAGAAGGCATGTAACGGAAGCGGAACGAGGGCTCATGAACCTTTTGTGTACATGTGGGTAGAAGACCAAGCAGTATCGATCCACACTGATGATGGTCAGGAGAAACACGGCCACGTACATGCCTAGAGACATGAAAGAGTTAATGAGCTTACATAGGAAGGGGCCAAACACCCAGTGTGGTTCCATGATGAAATAAACTGCGGCAAAAGGGAACACAATGGTGACCATCAGGTTGGTCAAAATTAGGTGGAAAAACAAGGTGGTGTTAACAGTTCTGCTCATCCTGGACCAAAGCACCCAGAGGTACAAAGTGTTCACCACAAGTCCGAAACCAAAGGTCAAAAATAAGAGTGTGGCCGAAGTTAGGTTGAAGGCTGAGGAGGACATCTGCAGGGTCGCTCCATTAGTTGCGCTGACGTTAAAGTTGGAGGTCGGCTGAGTTGACATCTCCTGTGAAGCATAAACAGATCTTACTTTCAAACCTTATAATTATCATCAAACGTTATCAGCTCATTGAGACGACTGTAAAACAAGATCTCAAGCTATCTAAGGTAACTAGTAAGAGTAGTAGTAATAGTAGAAGTAGTATTTGCAGTACGGCATGGAACATGATGAACAAGGCAGGAGATGTGAAGCTGTGTAGGGTCAGTAGTAGATGCAGTACAGTATGAAACATTATGGACAAGGCAGGAGAAGGGAGACTGTGTACGGCTAGTAGTTATAGTAGTAGTAGCAGCAGTAGAGTATGGAACATGATGGACAATGCAGGAGAAGGGAGACTGTGTAGGGCTAGTAGTTATAGTAGTAGTAGCAGCAGTAGAGTATGGAACATGATGGACAAGGCAGGAGAAGGGAGACTGTGTAGGGCTAGTAGTTATAGTAGTTGTAGCAGCAGTAAAGTATGGAACATGATGGACAAGGCAGGAGAAGGGAGACTGTGTAGGGCTAGTAGTTATAGTAGTAGTAGCAGCAGTAAAGTATGGAACATGATGGACAATGCAGGAGATATGTGGCTGTGTGAGGAAAGTTGGAGGAGTAGAAGTAGTAGTATTAGTAGTAGTAGCAGTAGTAGCAGTAGTAATAAGTAGTAGTAGGCGTAGCAGTAGTTATAGCAGTAGTAGTAGTTATCACAGTAGTAGTAAGAGTAGTAGTAGAAGAAGAAGAAGTAGTAAAGGCAGTAGTCGTAGTTATAGCAGTAGAAGTAGTAGTTATAGCAGTAGTAGTAAGAGTAGTAGTAGAAGAAGTAGTAAAGGTAATAGTAGCTGTAGTAGTAGTAGTTGTAATAGTAGTAGTAGTTGTAATAGTAGTAGAAGTAGTAGAAGTAGTAGTAAAGGTAGTAGTAGTTGTAGTAGTTGTAATAGTAGTAGAAGTTGTAATAGTAGTAGAAGTAGTAGAAGTAGTAGTAAAGGTAGTAGTAGTTGTAGTAGTTGTAATAGTAGTAGAAGTTGTAATAGTAGTAGAAGTAGTAGTTGTAGTAGTAGTTGTAATAGTAGTAGCAGTTGTAATAGTAGTTGTAATAGTAGTAGAAGTAGTAGTTGTAGTAGTAGTTGTAATAGTAGTAGCAGTTGTAATAGTAGTAGCAGTAGTAGTTGTAATAGTAGTAGTAGTAGTTGAAGTATTTATAGCAGTAGTAGTAGCAGCAGCAGTAGTAGTAGCAGTAGTAGCAGCAGTAGTAGTAGTTGTAATAGTAGTAGAAGTAGTAGTTGTAGTAGTAGTTGTAATAGTAGTAGTAGTAGTAGTTGTAGTAGTAGTTGTAATAGTAGTAGAAGTAGTAGTTGTAGTAGTAGTTGTAATAGTAGTAGCAGTTGTAATAGTAGTAGCAGTAGTAGTTGTAATAGTATTAGTAGTAGTTGAAGTATTTATAGCAGTAGTAGTAGTATTTGTAGTAGTAGCAGCAGTAGTTGTAATAGTAGTAGTTGAAGTATTTATAGCAGTAGTAGTAGTATTTGTAGTAGTAGCAGCAGTAGTAGTAGCAGTACAGTATAAAACCTGATGGACAAGGCAGCAGATGTGCCGCTGTTAGGACTAGTAGTTGCAGCACTGTCAGCAGTACAGTATGGGACATGGGGGTAATCTCCAATCTGAAAGTGGTTGTCTATGATAAGACAGCTCCTTTATATGCTGCCACCATCAAAGAACCTTTCTATACAATTAATCCCTATTTGCTCCTTCTTATGGGACTGGCTCACTGGCAATTGCCTCCCTGTTAGGCCTCCTATTAACTCCTACATAAGAAATGATCTTTTTACCCTGCCAAAACCAAGTCACACACTTAGTAGTAAACAAAGTGCTGTAGGTATAAACAGAAAAGGTGTAATGGAGAGTAAGTAATATTCTCTATGTCCAACCTGGAAATGTTTAGATCCTTCTTCTTCTGTTCTACCTGGAAATGTTTAGATCCTTCTTCTTCTGTCCCACCTGGAAATGTTTAGATCCTTCTTCTTCTGTCCTACCTGGAAATGTTTAGATCCTTCTTCTTCTGTTCTACCTGGAAATGTTTAGATCCTTCTTCTTCTGTCCCACCTGGAAATGTTTAGATCCTTCTTCTTCTGTTCTACCTGGAAATGTTTAGATCCTTCTTCTTCTGTTCTACCTGGAAATGTTTAGATCCTTCTTCTTCTGTTCTACCTGGAAATGTTTAGATCCTTCTTCTTCTGTTCTACCTGGAAATGTTTAGATCCTTCTTCTTCTGTCCCACCTGGAAATGTTTAGATCCTTCTTCTTCTGTTCTACCTGGAAATGTTTAGATCCTTCTTCTTCTGTCCTCAATCTTTTCAGTGGAGCATTAGCTTTGTGTTTCCTGTGTAATGCACAGTGTAGATATACGAAATGTGCAAACTCAGGAAATGATGAACGAGTAAAAAATACATTTTTATGTCAACCACTATCTTGTATGATTTGTGGTTGACCTAAATACTTAAGGCATGGGACAACTACAAATAGATTTTCCGCTCATGAGGACCTACCAAAAAGTAGACTGAATGCTGAAAAATAGCCATTGACTATAATGAGTCAACCATACACTGTCCTGTAAATGGTGCAAACAGCAGACAAAATGTCGCAGCGCTTTCCTGTCGTCACTGTTGCTTCATTCATACGTTACCCCAAACATTGAAAGCATATCCTAGCTAAAGGGATATACCTATCACAAGTTATTCCCTATCTATAGGATACAGTAGGTGATAACTAATCTTAATCCTTCTAGTACTTATCAGCTGCTGTATGTTCCACAGGAAGTTCTTTTATTTTTATATTTCTTTTCCGCCTGACCACAGTGCTCTCTGCTGACCCCTCTCTCTCTGGAGCAAATCCCAATAGCAAACCTCTCCTGCTCTTGACAGTTCCTGAGACAGACAGAGGTGTCACTAGAGAGCACTGTGGTCAGACTGGAAAGAAATTAAAAAAAGAAAAAAAACTTCCTGTGGAACATACAGCAGATGATAAGTACTGGAAGGGTTAATATTTTTAAATAGAAGTAATTTACAAATCTGTTTAACTTTCTGGCACCAGTTGATTTAAAAAAAAAAAAATAATAATTTCACCGGAGTGCCCCTTTTAGTGACTGAAAAAAGCTGCAGTACCAGACACAGCCACAGGGTCACTGGGTCATATACAATGAAGACGATATTGCATTTGTGTGGCTCCTCCGGTGATGATCATTGATGGTCTATCCCAGTGGTCTCCAAACTGTGAACCTCCAGAGGTGGCAAAATTACAACTCCTAGCATGCCCGGACAGCCAACGGCTGTCCGGGCATGCTAGGCGTTGTAGTTTTGCCACCTCTGGAGGGTCACAGTTTGGAGACCACTGGTCTATCCTCGCCCCCTTAAGACAAACTTGGCCCCCTTTGCCTGGGGGAGAGGGTCCTTGGTTAGAAAGGACCATCTCTTTCTATAACAAAAATACAACTTTTTTGCAAACAATATACCGTGAGTTTCTGTTGTAATGGTCTAAGTTAAAGGGGTACTCCGCCCCTAGACATCTTATCCCCTATCCAAAGGAAACTGTACATCCCTACAGTAAATTTCCCGGATCAAAAATTCCTTTTGTCTGTTTGTGCGTTTCTCAATAGGAAGAAGCAACGAGCACTGAAGATAGCTCTGCCCAACAAATAAAAATGTTTTTTAAAGGGGTACTCCACCCCTAGACATGTTATCCTCTATCCAAATGATTGGGGATAACATGTCTGAGCACAGAGGTCCAGCCGCTGGGGACCCCTGCGATGTTCGCCGCGAAACCACCCCAGTCATCTGGTGCACGGGGCGAACGACACTCCGTGCCGGATGATTGGCGACCACAGCTGTTACACCTCTTCCATTCATGTCTATGGGAGGAGGCGTAATGGTTGTGTACTAGCAGTCACGCCCCCTCCCATAGACATTGATGGAGGGAGCGTAGCATGACATCCCCAACGCGGAAGTCCCGGGCCAGTCTGAGCGGCCAAGCCCCTCCCCCACGATCAGACATGTTACCCCCTATATTTTGGATTGGGGATAACATGTCTAGGGGCGGAGTACCCCTTTAAATGTACCTGTGCCCAAAAGAATGTTGAGAATATTCCTTGTTTTGTTACATTAAAGTGATTATGCAGCATTGAAAAAACAGAGCAAATTTTTTCATAAAACCAGCACCACACCTGTCCTCAGGTTGTGTGTGGTATTACAGCTTTTCTCCATTTACTTCAATGGAACTGAGCTGCAATACCGCACACGACCTGAGGACAGGGGTGGTACTGATTTTAGAAGAAAATAGATCAGTCTTCCAATTCCTGAATAACCCATTTAACCCTTCAAAGTGTGACAATGTGATTTTATTGCTTTCCCTGTTAATGAGTCCCCTCCATGGTGCAGAGCTATTTTGTCATTCTCTCCAGGGGGAAGAACCAGAGCCAGGCTGTTTGCCAGTATTACACATACATGGACTTCCTTTCCCTTATTTCTCTTTACAATTACAGGATAGCACCTGCTCTTCTCAGCTTTGCCATAAAATAGTGCTATAGAAAGTTAAGTGGACTGAACAGGCTCGCATTGTGCTGCGAGAGGATTTATACACTAGACTACTTAAGATGGCATGCAGGGGTGGGGGAAGTCATTGAGGCACTTGTAAAGTGCAGCAAGATCAACATAAGGATATTGTCATATTGCAAAAGCAGCCCTGGTCTAAGCAGTGAACTGCTAATAATGATGATAACTAAAGAGATGATAAAGATTAAATTCTGGATTTAGGATTGTGTATATAGCAGAAACACAACTATTTTATCAAGGGACAGTTGCTCAAATCTTTATGGGTAGTCAGAGATAAGAGGGAAGCCCCAAATTTTTACCACATTGTTGACCCTCCAGAGGAGGCAGACAGGCTCAGATTGAATGCACAATCCAGGCTCTCTCATTTGCATAACACTATATAACCCCCCCCCCCCCCCCCACTTCCTGTATTAGATCTCTGTCTCTCTACTGCTGCAGACAGATTTCCCCTAACAACAGGCAGTGGACAGCAGTTTGCAGAAAAGTGAGACACCTAGAGATCTCGTTAGAGCTGTTTTTCTGGAATGTTAAAGGGGGGGGGGGCAGGCAAAAAGTGGGGACCCCACGCAATCTTCTAAATGGTCACCGGCTCTCTGCATCTGTAGCACGCATCTATTCATTTTTATGGAGGAGCCAGGGATGTCAGATTTCAGCTTTCTGGTCTCTCTGGAGCTCCCAAAGAGAATGAATGGAGCACGTACCGTCTGTAGCATGCGCTCCTCTCAGAGAGCCAGGCCCATTCCAGGGATCGTGGGGGTACCAGCAGAGGGAACCCAACCTCCCCCACCACCACAATCAGAAGCTTGTCTCCTATACTGTGGATACGGGATAAGTTGCGTTTCGCCGGACCGCCCCTTTGAGTCTTTATTGGTAAATTAAGTGATTGACAAATATGTTAGAAATCATATAGGCTATCACATGGAGGAAAGTTGTTGACATTCAAGAAAACAGTTCTTCGGCCACCATTTAAGGAGGGTTAGAAGCTTAAAGTGTGCCTGGACTTTCATGTAACTTTTCAAGTCAATATGGGGGAGATTTATTAAAACCTGTGTAGAGGAAGAGTTGAGCAGTTGCCCATAGCAACCAATCAGCTCGCTGATTTCTCTTTAGAAATTAAATCTGATTGGTTGCTATGGGCAACTGCACAACTCTTCCTCTACACAGGTTTTGATAAATCTCTACCTATATCTTTTGCATATTACATTTTTCACCAGTTTTCTCCTCTGTGGCTCCATCTCTTATTTTCAGTTTTCCCCTAGGGTGGAGTCCAGTTGCTATGTTACATCTCCCATACACTTTGCTGCTTTGAGCATTTTTTTGGAAAGTGAAGGATGAGTTTAGGTCATTGGGGGCTGAATAGAAGCCTGATAAGTGGAAAAGGAGGCATTGCTCTCTAAAGTAAAGCAGAGGATTTGGAGCTCTGTTTCGGGAAAACAAAACCTTGACATATATATATATATATATATATATATATATATATGCACCACTACAAATTGTTGAGAACAATCCATATTTGCACATTTCAGATAGTGACACTTTAATTATCAGGAAACAAATCTACTTCTTCTTTTCACAAACATGTGCAATCCTGCGGCATTTCTATATACAAGACATTCAAAATAGACACATTTCCTCTCTGTGAATATAAAAAACAGCTTCCAGCTACAGAAGTGATATAAGATTAGAAAAATAGCTTATGCCTGGTAAATACTTGAACAAGGCTAAGGTGCAATACCAGACTAAGCCTATGGGGAATGGTGGAGCTGTAATGGGAGAAAGTAAAAGAGCCTACTTTGTCATGGTATTGCATAATCACAGTGAACATGTAAACTGCAACATGTGAACACAGCCTTAAATTGCTACTATAACCCAATGCGTCTCCTACATGAGCTTCCAAAATTCTGCCTTTGCATACGCTCTTCTAACAAGCTTGTTCATATTTCCACCAGTCTCATTGTCCCCAGAGCTGAAAAGAAGTTGCAGCATTTATAGTTGGAAGATAGACACAAACACATTCCTCTCAGATCAGGTGGTCTATCCCTTTAAAGGGGTTTCTGCTGGGGCCAGGAAAAAAAAAAAAAAAAGAAAAAACTATAGTTACTTACCCACTGGTCCCTGCAGCGCAGACTGGTCCCGACCTCCCGTATTCTTCTTGCTATTGAGACGAGTGCTCAGTGCAGGACCTGCTGGGCTCAGCCAATCACTGTCCGAAACAGTTTCTCTTCTTAGCAAGTGATTGGCTGAAGGGGCAGGTCCTGTAATTTGCGCTTGTCTTGGAAGCAGGGAGGGGAAAGAAGATCAGAGGGGAACCGGCGCTAGGTAAGTATAGGTTTTTTCTCTCTATTTTTCCCCCGATATCAACAGTATGAAATATATAGGAAAATGCTGGATAACCCCTTTAAGCCATAGGGTAAATAAAAAGGCAATAAAACATGATACAAATGCAGAAAGTTCAAAATAAAAAAATATAAATATATTACAAGTAGCGAAGAGGAAAAGAAAGCATGAAATGGTGTGAATACATATGAAAGACTGAGTTTTCACAAGCAATACCAAATAATAATATTACATAATAATACATAAATATATACACCCACATAGTGCCCACATAAAAAAAAACTGTTAAAAAAAAAAGTGTCCACTGGTGATCAAATAATACCGCCATACATTATCATCTTAAGTCTTCTCCTCCTTTGATAAGGACTGTTGTTCTCTTTTTTCGTCAATACTCCGGTTGGCTGAGCTAATGGTTTCGTTGAAGACCAACTCAATGAAATCCAGAAGAGACCTTCTGAACATCGTTTTAAAGTTCTCTACAGTGAACAGATAAAGTACTGGAGTGAAACAACTATTTAAGCAAGCGAAACAATTTGTAAGCATTTGTAGTACATTGAGGAGACTTTCGGGGAACCGGTCTTGGTCAGAACTCATCCCGTACCACATGTGGTAAGGTGTCCATGAGACGAAAAACGATATTATGGCAATGCAGATTACCCTGTAGGGTTTGTTAGACCTCGCCATATTGTCTTTGCTTATCTTGATGATGATTTTCAGATAACATGACGTAATGACTGCAAAAGGAATGATCAAACCCAAAAACAAGCGGGTGGTGAACATAATCCACTTTACACGCTGCCTATTCCACCGTCCTGAGAGAGTATAGTCATTTTCACAGATGGTAACATTATTCTCATATTTCACTTGCCGAAATAAAAAGTAAGGAGAGGTCAACAAAAGAGCCAAAAACCACAAAAGGAGGCAGATTACCGTAGCAATTTTTGGGTTCATGTATCTCCTGTACCAGATCGGGTGAAAGACCAAGCAGTAGCGGTCAATGCTGATCACTATGAGAATAAATACGGTCACATACATGTCTAGGGAAATGACAGAGTTAATAATTTTGCACATATACAGTCCAAATATCCACCGTGGCTTCATAATAACATAAGCGGTGAAAAAAGGAATGGAAAGGGTAAAAAGGAGATTGCCCAAAATAAGATGGAAAAACCAGGTGGAGTTTACACTTCTTCTAGTCCTGAAGGTGAGAACCCAGAGGTATAAAGTGTTCATGACCAATCCGAACACGAAGGTGACCAGCAAAAACGCGGCTGAGGTCAACTTGATGGCCGAAATTGTCTGATGGGTGAATCCTTCACTTGTGTTGAAATGAAAGCTCGATGGCATGTTAGGGGTCATCGTGTCCTAAAAGACAAATGAAACATCAGTGAATTCACTCTGGGTTACAAGTGACATAACATAAAGGAAAGATAAATGATCTAATTATACTTTCGGTGGTCCTCACCCCCCAATAGCGTGTCGTACCTCCTAAAGATATGGTTACCGTTCACCCATGTGGCCTGGCCTATGTCGCCTCTCCTTACCATATTTCTTCTGCTACTGCCACTGCTGAAGGGTATGCCTATAGGGTGTGCATGGACTGTCTCCGCCCCTGTGCATGACTAAAGGGTTGTTCCCCGCAACGTAGCGCAGCAGGCTGGAGCTGAGGTATTGGTCATCTTACCTGTCTGGGATGTATACCATCATACCACATTTACAGATATTATGTACCCATCATATGTGAATGAATTGAAAAGATAATCATGCAAATAAAGCAAGAAATCTGCAAGAAGATCTGAACGTAGTGGTCGTAATTCCATGTGAATACATACCTATCTATTGTTACGTGCTCGCCGCATGTAGTCCAGGTACATTTCACTAAGTCAGTACGTATGGCGAACGATAGCGCCATTTACCTGTGATGGATTCAGTTTACTTCTAAGTAACATATTGTATATGTGAGAGTAACCAATTGCTATTGAAAGTCCTCTAATTGTCAGTGTGGTGTGGTCCTCTGCAGCCCCCCGGTTCCTCCCTCTCCCGATAGAGAGCTGTGTAATCCACTCATTATCAGTGTGTTATTGTCTACAGGCTCCCCGAACTCCTCCCTCTCTCTCTCTCCTGAGAGTAAGTTGTGTTGTCCTCTCATTGTCAATGTGGTGTTGTCTCTCCAGCTCCCCAGCTTCTCCCTCTCTCCTGAGACAACGCATCATTCTCTACTGTATCAGGGAGAGTGGCCAGCCCCCTGTGTAATCTCTGACCAGCCCCTACAGCTACATTACCATCTTTCTGTCACATATACATATATATATATATATATATATATATATATATATATATATATATCTTTATTGGGACATTTAGAAAAGAATGAGGTGTTATTACAACATGCTGTCTTGTGCTGAGCAATGTCACAGACAGAGGAGCAGACAGGGAATGATTACAGAAGATTATGCAGATTTACTGACTGTAGTCTGATGTGTACTGAAAAATTCTGCAGAAGCTCTTGGCAGGGAATTGGCATGAGTGGTGTAAAAGGGGTGTTGATAGGGTGGGAAGACTGTGAGGAAGAGCAGAGGGAAGGCAATGCATTCTGGGAAATTCTGTACTTTCAAACTGGTCAGTAGTACTTTCAACCTGGAAGTAGTGAAAGGACACAGGTAGGGAGTGAATTACATAGCCACTGTTAGGGCTCTCGCTTTGTCCAGGAGCGTTCTCTCATGCTGCCCTCTGCTCCCAGCAGTGCCACAGTTTGCATTGTGGGACGCACCCGCATGCGAACCCTAGACTGCCGCTCACCTTCTGCCTCGTCCTCTTCTTTCCTCGCTGGTCCTTGTCCTCGCATTGCGGGACGCGCTCGCTTGCGAGCCCCGCTCTGTCCTCCTCCTGCCCGTCTCTGCCGGCGCGCGCAACCCCGCCTCCTAGGGCGTGCAATTTAAAAGGGCCAGTGCACCAATAATTGGTGCTTGTCTTTAACCAACCCTATATAGGTCTGGCACCTCCTACTGTTCCCTGCCTTCTGACCTCTTCCTACATGACCTGACCTTGCTTCATTGCCACCTGTCCTAACCTCCTGCCTGTCCTGACTACGTCTGTGCCTCATCCTTCCTGGGCTGAGTTATACCTCGGCTGCTTGTGTGGACGAGTCGTATCAGGGGTAGCGACCTGGGTGCCGCCTGCCACAGCAAGTCCATCCCACTTTGCGGCGGGCTCTGGTTAGACTCCGCTCACTGGTACAGCTCAAGCCATCTTCCGCACAGGTCAGTGGATCCACCTAACCACAGCCGTTACAGCCCCAAAATAAATTCATTTTTGGTGCTTCTGCAGCAGGTTTTTTTTTCTACCTGATGTTGGAGTACCCCTTTAATCCTCATTACTACTTCCATCCACAACTAAGACCAAATTCCCAATAGCCTAGAGAAAATTTTAAGAACACGCACGCACACTGTTTAACCCCTTAACGACGCAGGACGTATATTTACGTCCTGCACCGACTCCCGCCATATGAAGCGGGATCGCTCCGCGATCCCGCATCATATCGCGTCGATCCCGGCGCTCATCAACGGCCGGGACCCGCAGCTAATACCACACATCGCCGATCGCGGCGATGTGCGGTATTAACCCTTTAGACCGCCGCTTCTAAAGTGAAAGTGAAAGTGACCCAGCTGCTCAGTCGGGCTGTTCGGGACACCGCAGTGAAATCGCGGCGTCCCGAACAGCTTACAGGACACCGGGAGGGCCCTTACCTGCCTCCTCGGTGTCTGATCGGCGAATGACTGCTCCGTGCCTGAGATCCAGGCAGGAGCCGTCAAGCGCCGATAATGCTGATCACAGGCGTGTTAATACACGCCAGTGATCAGCATGAGAGATCAGGGTGTGCAGTGTTATAGGTCCCTATGGGATAACAATGATCAGTGTGTGCAGTGTTATAGGTCCCTATGGGATAACAATGATCAGTGTGTGCAGTGTTATAGGTCCCTATGGGACCTATAACACTGCAAAAAAAAAAAGTAAAAAAAAAAGTATTAATAAAGGTCATTTAACCCCTTCCCTAATAAAAGTTTGAATCCCCCCCCTTTCCCATAAAAAAAAAATAAAACAGTGGTATCGAGTAAATGTCCGAACTATAAAAATATATCATTAATTAAACCGCACGGTCAATGGCGTACGCGCAAAAAAATTCCAAAGTAAAAAAAAAGCGCATTTTTCGTCACTTTTTATACCATTAAAAAATGAATAAAAAGTGATCAAAAACTCCGATCAAAAGAAAAATCCTACCGATAAAAACTTCAGATCACGGCGCAAAAAATGAGTCCTCATACCTCCCTGTACGTGGAAAAAAAAAAAGTTATAGGGGTCAGAAGATGACATTTTTAAACGTATACATTTTCCTGCATGTAGTTATGATTTTTTCCAGAAGTGCGACAAAATCAAACCTATATAAGTAGGGGATCATTTTAACCGTATGGACCTACAGAATAAAGGTGTAAGGTGTCATTTTTACCGAAATATGCACTGCGTAGAAACGGAAGCCCCCCAAAAGTTACAAAATGGCGTTTTTTCTTCGATTTTGTCGCACAATGATTTTTTTTTCCGTTTCACCGTGCATTTTTGGGTAAAATGACTAATGTCACTGCAAAGTAGAATTGGCGACGCAAAAAATAACCCATAATATGGATTTTTAGGTGGAAAATTGAAAGGGTTATGATTTTTAAAAGGCATGGAGGAAAAAACGAAAGTGCAAAAACGGAAAAACCCTGAGTCCTTAAGGGGTTAAAACGCTTTCAGGAATAGGTTTCAAGCTGTTAACTTTACATCCAAATTCCAAGTGCGAACAGAAAGGGTGAAATGTCTGTAGGAATTCTATACTGAGAGAATAGACGAGAAGATATAATCTCATATACAGTATAATCCTCAAGAACAGTATATACAACCTACACGTCAAACATACAGCAACGTAGAGCTTTCGTAGGGCTGAATGTGGTATATATAGAGACAGTATATAATAGTAATACAAGGGATCCGCTAACTGTCCCTACTTCATCTTTATGGAACAAAATGAGCACTATTGGGGAGATTTATCAAAACCTGTGCAGAGGAAGAGTGGTGCAGTTGCCCATAGCAACCAATCAGATTGCTTCTTTCATTTTCCACAGGCCTCTTTAGAGGCCTGTGGAAAATGAAAGAAGCAATCTGATTGGTTGCTATGGGCAACTGCACCACTCTTCCTCTGCACAGGTTTTGATAAATCTCCCCCTATATGTGCAGGTGGGATCAGTACGAACAAGTTACATACTTTTGTTTTTCTAATTATTTTGGTTATACCAAAAAAACAAGCAAGCAAACAAAAAAAGTTGAGCTCCATGGGTGGCGGTGCCCTTCCTCTGTATAGGTAGCGACATGGCTTACTACACACCACTAGTTGCTGTTCTAGTATTTTTGATATCTCCCCCCCCCCCCTTGATACCCCAGAGTCCCCCATATTTACAGCTCTAGGGGTGTCTGCCTAGGTACCCTATATTAAAGGGGTATTCCAGGCAAAGACTTTTTATATATATATATATATATATCTCAACTGGCTCCGGAAAGTTAAACAGATTTGTAAATGACTTCTATGAAAAATTCTTAATCCTTCCAATAGTTATTAGCTTCTGAAGTTGAGTTGCTATTTTCTGTCTAACTGCTCTCTGATGACTCACGTCCCGGGAGCTGTCCAGCTCCTATGGGGATATTCTCCCATCATGCACAGCTCCCGGGACGTGACATCATCATTGAGCAGTTAGACAGAAAACTTCAGAAGCTAATAACTATTGGAAGGATTAAGATTTTTTAATAGAAGTAATATACAAATCTGTTTAACTGTCCGGAGCCAGTTGATATATATATATATATATATATATATATATATATATATATATATAAATAAGTTTTTGCCTGGAATACCCCTTTAAGCCCTGTAGCTATTTTATTAGATTATCGTCTGAACCTACTGGTGTACTAACTAGAGATGAGCGAACTTACAGTAAATTCGATTCGTCACAAACTTCTCGGCTCGGCAGTTGATGACTTTTCCTGCGTAAATTAGTTCAGCCTTCAGGTGCTCCGGTGGGCTGGAAAAGGTGGATACAGTCCTAGGAAAAAGTCTCCTAGGACTGTATCCACCTTTTTCAGCCCACCGGAGCACCGGAAAGCTGAACTAATTTATGCAGGAAAAGTCATCAACTGCCGAGCCGAGAAGTTTGTGGCGAATCGAATTTACTGTAAGTTCGCTCATCTCTAGTACTAACCCTATAGGACACAAGTATTTTGCGAAGATAAAGAGACAGCATTTTTCAAAAAGTCTATTCAAAAATTCCATTCCCACCATTACAAAATCTCCTAAAAGACTCTTCAGAAGCCTTACCTCCTCCAGGGCCATCTCCACTCACTGTCTCCTCACCATCGCGAGTGTCCTCTCCTAGAAGAAAGAAGTCTGGCCCCTTCTTAAATAGGGAAGTCACATGAAAATATACAAACCACAGGATCTGAATAAGCTCAGCCCCATCGTGTGGGTATTACAGGAAACGATTGGTGTTTTCAGATCAAAATATCACATTATAAAGGTGTAGGTTGACTTCTAGGTCGGCACAAGAGCTGTAAACCCAAATCACACTACGGTGGTCCCTCAACATACGATGGTAATCCGTCCCAAATGGACCATCGTTTGTTGAAACCATCGTATGTTGAGGGATCCGTGCAATGTAAAGTATAGGACAGTTGGCTTTAACCTGCGGACCTCCAGATGTTGCAAAACTACAACACCCGGCATGCCCGGACAGCCGTTGGCTGTCCGGGCATGCCGGGTGTTGTAGTTTTGCAACATTTGGAGGTCCGCCGGTTGTAAACCACTGTTAGAGGAAGTTGTACTCACCTGTCCCAGCCGCTCCGGACCGTCACCGCTCGTCACCGCTGCCCTGGATGTCGCCGTCCATCACTGTCGCCGCGTCCCCGGGTGTCCCCGACGCTCCGGCAAGGCCTCTGCTTCCCCGGCATCCGCGCTCTCCGTCGCCGCCATCACGTCGCTACGCGCGCCGCTCCTATTGGATGACGGGACGGAGTGCGCAGCGACGTGATGACGACGATGGAGAGCGCCGACGATGCAGGGGATCCCGAAGAGGACGCGCCGGAGCCCCGAGGACAGGTAAGTGATCGTCAGCGGACCACACGGGGCACCGTAAACGGCTATCCGGTGGCAGCTGAAGCAGTCTGCGCTGCCGGATAGCCGTTTATGCGATGGCCCCGACATACAAAAGCATCGTATGTTGATGCTGCCTCTGAGAGTGATCGTATGCTGAAATGATCGAATGTCGGGGCCATTGTAGGTCGAGGGGGTCACTGTAATTGAAAATTTGCTTTATTTTGCATTTTAGATGCATTGGAGAACTAGAAAATGAAATGAAATCGAAAGGTGTCCATTCGCAACTACAACACCCAGCATGCCTGGACAGCCGTTGGCTGTCCGGGCATGCTGGGTGTTGGCTGTCCTGGCATGCTGGGTGTTGTAGTTTTGAAACATCTGGAGGTCCGCATGTTGTAGACCACTGTTAGAGGAAGTTGTACTCACCTGTCCCCGCCGCTCCGGACTGTCACCGCTCGTCACCGCTGCCCTGGATGTCGCCGTCCATTACTGTCGCCGCGTCCCCAGGTGTCCCCGACACTCCGGCAAGGCCTCTGCTTCCCCGGCATCCGCGCTCTCCGTCGCCGCCATCACGTCGCTACGCACGCCGCTCCTATTGGATGACGGGACGGAGTGCGCAGCGACGTGATGACGACGATGGAGAGAGCCGACGATGCAGGGGATCCTGAAGAGGACGCGCCGGAGCCCCGAGGACAGGTAAGTGATCGTCAGCGGACCACATGGGGCACCGTAAACGGCTATCTGGTGGCAGCTGAAGCAGTCTGCGCTGTCGGATAGCCGTTTATGCGATGGCCCCGACATACAAAAGCATCGTATGTTGATGCTGCCTCTGAGAGGCCATCGCATGTTGAAATGATCTTATGTCGGGGCCATCGTAGGTCGAGGGGGTCACTGTATTTGAAAATTTGCTTTATTTTGCATTTTAGATGCATCGGAGAACTAGAAAATGAAATGAAATCGAAAGGTGTCCATTCGCAACTACAACACCCAGCATGCCTGGACAGCCGTTGGCTGTCCGGGCATGCTGGGTGTTGTAGTTTTGCAACATCTGGAGGTCCGCAGGTTGTAGACCACTTGTATTGGAGGTTATACTCACCTGTCCCCGCCGCTCCGGACCGTCACCGCTCGTCACCGATGCCCGGGATGTCGCCTTCCATCACTGTAGCCGCGTCCCCGAGGTGTCCCCGATGCTCCGGCAAGGCCTCTGCTTCCCCGGCATCCGCGCTCTCCGTCGCCGCCATCACGTCGCTACGCGCGCCGCTCCTATTGGATGACGGGACGGAATGCGCAGCGACGTGATGACAACGATGGAGAGAGCCGACGATGCAGGGGATCCCGAAGAGGACGCGCCGGAGCCCCGAGGACAGGTGAGTGATCGTCAGCGGACCACATGGGGCACCGTAAACGGCTATCCGGCGGCAGCTGAAGCAGTCTGCGCTGTCGGATAGCTGTTTATGCGATGGCCCCGACAAACAAAAGCATCGTATGTTGATGCTGCCTCTGAGAGGCCATCGCATGTTGAAATGATCGTATGTCGGGGCCATCGTAGGTCGAGGGGTCACTGTATTTAAAAATTTGCTTTATTTTGCATTTTAGATGCATTGGAGAACTAGAAAATGAAATGAAATCGAAAGGTGTCCATTCGCATTTGAAAGGTGTCCGTTCGATTTCGAAAGGGGTCCATTCGATTTCCGGTTAAAATTTAGAAAGCGTAATTGTTGACTGGAATGATGTGATCAGTAATTCAGCACTATATAAGCATAATGTAATGGAACTATATAAGCGTAATGTATATTGCGCCAAATAAACTCATTCCTCCCACACCAGTTTCATTATTGTCGTTTTCAACGAGTTGTGTGTTTGTTCTGTCCTTGTGATTAAACCACGAAAAATATGACAATACTAAAAATATTTTCAGTTTCTCTATGAACAAAATGAATGACATTATTCTCCACGTGGAAAACTTCCTTCAGGTTCCCAACATTGAGCAGCCATATAATCAGATGTCCATGTTCCCAGAAGCCCTCGCTCCATTGTTTCTAAGAAACATATAAACAATTTTACTTTGTTATCTCCCATGACTGGTTCTTACCTAAAATTTAATATTGTGTTAATCAAAATTGATGATCTTGAATCAGGTTTTTTATTATGAAGATTTTTATTTTATGAGGTGGTGATGGGATTTTTTGTTACTGGCCAGATAAAAATTTCAAAAATTTGAGTGATCACAACCAATCACAGCTCAGCTCTTACGGTATATCTTTAAGGGGTTATCCAGTAAGAGAGGGGGGGGTTAGAACTTTGCTTTACTTAACAGTAAAAAAAAAAAAGAAAAAAGAAAAAGAAAAAAGAAACCTCCAGGGCTCCTGCAGTGCCTCCGGTGTTCCATTCCAGTCCCCGGCTGCGGTCCTCTTCCTGTGAGACAGCATGACGCTTGGACCCAGAGTGTCCGGGCTCCAACATCCCTCCCGGCCCAAGCGTCATGCTTTCCGACAGGAAGATGATCACAGCCGGGGATCGGGCCGGGACACCAGAGGCATTTCAAGAAAGCTGGAGGTAAGTAGAGGTTTATTTTTTTTATAAGTTCTACCCCCCCCCCCCCTCTCTTGTGGGATAAACCCTTTAATAAGCTCAGGTAAAATGAAAGCTGAGCTGGTTGCTGTGCCCTAAGACATTGATAAATCTGGGCCAATATCCTTATATGTTCTGTTTTCTATAAATCATTGTTAGCTTTACCGTGTTGACTAGGACAAGGTCAGCAGAGTCATCTCATTAATGTTAAAGGACAACTGCAGCAGAATTACACTTATCCCCTATCCACAGGATAGGGGATAAGTGTTTGATCACGGGGGTCCGACCGCTGGGACCCCCCTCGATCTCCCTAACGGGGCACCGGCATTAGCGCCCATGGTGACGTAGCGTAGACCTAGAGGTCGACGGTGACGCCCCGTCTCCTCCCCGTTCCCATACAGTTCTATGGGGGATCCGGGGAGGCACGAATGCTGCCTCCCCGCCTCTCCCATAGAGATGTATGGAGGAGGCGTGCCGGCCGCAACGTCATGCTGCGGCTGGCACGCCCCCTGCACGGGAGAGCCGCGGCCTCATACAGGAGATCGCCGGGGGCCCCAGCGTTCGGACCCCCCGCGATCAAACACTTATCCCCTTTCTTAAGGATAGGGGATAAGTGTTTGTACCACTGCAGATGTCCTTTAAACTAACATCCCGACTAACTCTTTCTCTGTCAGGGTTTTTGTTTTATTTATTTTTTTAAAGCTCTCTCCCAGCTGTCTGGTGCCAACTTTTGGAGGTAGGATCCCTGCAGTTCAATGCCTGACTCTTTTAAGACATCTGGCTGGCTAGCTCATTATTGTTGGATCACATGTTAATAGGCATTTGATTACTTGGTGATTTGTGCTCCACTTGGAATTTTTTGGAAAAACAAATTGCAAAGTGGCTTCCTTCCAGAAAGACAATCTCTCTTATGTTCAGATGGTAGACACTTCATTAAAGGAGAACTCCAGCCAAATGAAATTACAATTATACAGCTGCACATGTTAAAGTTATATCACCTTGCAATGTGAACTGTTCTCTTTGCTGAGCACATACCCTTTTTCTCTTTAGGAAGAAAGTCTAAGAGATCTTATCACACTGATGACTAGCATCTACGGTAGACCACACTTCACTCTCCCTTTTCCCCAGCTCAGGGGGCTGACAGCTTCAGTGTGTCATGTTTGAGTATCCCTGATTGGCTGGAGGGCAACACACACCTCTCCCTGCTCACTCTTAAAGCAGCCCCTCCCTGCAGCTCAGGAAACATGCCCAGTGTGTGGAGTTTTTGCTGACTCAGGAACATTTTTAAAGGCTGTTTATGGAGGCCGTGGGGGTCTAATTTAGAAAAAAAATCAGTAGGGATACCTTTTGGAGTCATGGTGAGCTTATATCTATAGCTTATTAAAGTTGTTTTTTTACCACTTTTGGCTGGATATGTCCTTTAAATTATTACGCACAACTGCACACAGAAACTATTAAGCAACATTGTGTTAAAGGGGTACTCCGCTGTTCAGCATTTGGAACAAACTGTTCTGAACGCTGGTGCTGGCGCCGGGAGCTCTTGACGTCATAGCCCTACCCCCTCATGACATCACAACCCACCCCCTCAATGCAAGTCTATGGGAGGGGGCTCACGGACGGGGCGTGACATCGTGAGGGGGCGGGGCTATGATGTCATGAGCTCCTGGCGTCGGCTCCAGCGTTCGGAACAGTTTGTTCCAAATGCTGAGCGGCGGAGTACCTCTTTAAGGTGTTATTTTTCTTACAAAATGTCTGAAAAATTATAATTGTTGCTAAAAGTGTGACCTGTACAATATCTTCATAAAATCGCCGGAACTGGAAAGACCAAAGATCTTATTTTAAGATGGAAAATGTAAAAAAAGGTAACAACCTATAAAACACAAAGATGAAAGGTAAGGGTACCCCTATATCCTATATATATATCCTGACCCCTATATTCTATATATATATATATCCTGACCCCTATATCCTATTTATATATCCTGACCCCTATATCCTATATATATATATCCTGACCCCTATATCCTATATATATATATATCCTGACCCCTATATCCTATATATATATATCCTGACCCCTATATCCTATATATATATATCCTGACCCCTATATATATATATATCCTGACCCCTATATCCTATATATATATATCCTGCCCCTATATCCTATATATATATATATATCCTGCCCCTATATCCTATATATATATATATCCTGCCCCTATATCCTATATATATATATATATATATATATATATCCTGCCCCTATATCCTATATATATATATATATATATATATATCCTGACCCCTATATCCTATATATATATATATATATATCCTGACCCCTATATCCTATATATATATATATATATATATATATATATATATATATATCTATCCTGACCCCTATATATATATATCCTGACCCCTATATCCTATAGATATATATCCTGACCCCTATATCCTATAGATATATATCCTGACCCCTATATCCTATAGATATCCTGACCCCTATATCCTATAGATATATATCCTGACCCCTATATCCTATAGATATATATCCTGACCCCTATATCCTATAGATATATATCCTGACCCCTATATCCTATATATATCCTGACCCCTATATCCTATATATATCCTGACCCCTATATCCTATATATATCCTGACCCCTATATCCTATATATATCCTGACCCTATATCCTATATATATCCTGACCCCTATATCCTATAGATATATATCCTGACCCCTATATCCTATAGATATATATCCTGACCCCTATATCCTATAGATATATATTCTGACCTCTATATCCTATAGATATATATCCTGACCCCTATATCCTATAGATATATATCCTGACCCCTATATCCTATAGATATATATCCTGACCCCTATATCCTATATATATCCTGACAAATATATCCTATAGATATATATCCTGACCCCTATATCCTATATATATCCTGACAAATATATCCTATAGATATATATCCTGACCCCTATATCCTATATATATCCTGACCCCTATATCCTATATATATCCTGACCCCTATATCCTATATATATCCTGACCCCTATATCCTATATATATATATCCTGACCCCTATATCCTATATATATATATCCTGACCCCTATATCCTATATATATATATCCTGACCCCTATATCCTATATATATATATCCTGACCCCTATATATATATATCCTGACCCCTATATCCTATATATATCCTGACCCCTATATCCTATATATATCCTGACCCCTATATCCTATATATATCCTGACCCCTATATCCTATATATATATATATATATATATATATATATCCTGACCCCTATATCCTATATATATCCTGACCCCTATATCCTATATATATCCTGACCCCTATATCATATATATATATATATATATATATATATATATATATATCCTGACCCCAAATCCTATATATATATATATATATATATATATATATATATATATATCCTGACCCCTATATCCTATATATATATATATATATATATATATCCTGACCCCTATATCATATATATATCCTGACCCCTATATCATATATATATCCTGACCCCTATATCCTATATATATATATATCCTGACCCCTATATCCTATATATATCCTGAAAGCAGGTAACCTGGCGACTGCAGTTGTCTTGATGGGCTACCGGAAGCCATGTCCACCGTCACATGACCTCATGACAAACAGGAATTCTTAAAACAAAACAAAAAAAATGTTCCTAAAAACTCACATTCGAGCAGAGCTTTACCTACAAAAACATTCAGAGAGTAAAGAGTCCTTATTTACCACAACCATCGGTAAGATCTCGTACCCTGTTATATTTGGTCATCAGCCACAAAGGTGCTAAAAACATAAACCGCACACTACAAACAACAGCTAAACTACCAAAATATACATTGTGTAGAGTAGACTGCATTGGGATTGGGATCCCGCTATGGGGAGATTGGGGTCCATATAATGCTCAACAGTGCCCTGTGCACACATATGTGTATATATATATATATATATATATATATATATATATATATATAGTACCTGATGGTGCAAATATGCCATTCAGGAGCCTAGAAAAGTTACATAATGTGTCAGCCTCCCGCTTCTTTTATCTGTTCTAAGCTGCCCGTGGTTTGGGCAGCATGGACCAGGTGAAAGGTTCTCTTTATTAGACCATAAATACTGTAGCGACTACATTTTGTCGGTTTTATATTAGAATTTGTATTATTTGCAGTACAGAAAATTCTAGTGTAATAGATCACAAGTAGACCACATTTGGCCCTATTAAAGGGGTACACCGGAGGAAATAAAAAATGTTTTCAAATCAACTAGTGCCAGAAAGTTATACAGATATGTAAATTCAAAAATGTTAATCCTTCCAGTACTTATCAGCTGCTGAATTCTCCAGAGGATGTTGTGTAGTTCTTTCCAGTCTGACCACAGTGCTCTCTGCTGACACCTCTGTCCATGTCAGGAACTGTCCAGAGTAGGATAGGTTTCCTATTGGGATTTGTTCCTGCTCTGACAGAGGTGTAAGCAGAGAGCACTGTGGTCAGATGGAAAAGAACTACACAACTTCCTCTGGGGCATCCTCTCATGTTACCTATTACAGCACCTAACCAGGGTGTCTTTAAAGGGGTACTCCCGTGGGGGGGAAAAAAAATTAAAAAATAAATAAATTAAAAAAAAAAAAAAAAAATATATATATATATATATATATATATATATATATATATATATATATATTTATTTTTGTAGATCACCTGGTGCTAGAAAGTTTAAACAGATTTGTAAATTACTTCTATTTAAAAAATCTTAATCCTTCCAATACTTATCAGCTACTGTCTGTCTGTCTGAATTTATTTTATATCTGACCACAGTGCTCTCTGCTGACACATCTGTCCAGTTTAGGAACTGTCCAGAGCAGGAAAGTTTTGCTATGGGGATTTTTGCCTACTCTGGACAGTTCCTGACACGGACAGAGGTGTCAGTAGAGAGCACTGTGGTCAGACAGAAAGAATATTCAAAAAGAAAAGAACTTCCTCTGTATTATACAGCAGCTGATAAGTACTGTAAGGATTAAGATTTTTTTTTAATAGAAGTAATTTACAAATTTTTATAACTTTTATCCTCCAGAGTACCGCTTTAAAGGGGTAGTCCGCTGCTAGACATGTTATCCCCTAGCCAAAGGATAGGAGATAACATGTCTGATCGCAGGGGTCCGGCCACTGGGGACCCCCCGCATGACGGGCAAAAACAGCTGCCACGTCCCCTCCATAGCCGTCACAGCATGAATGAAGGGGGAGTGGTGTGACATCACGAACCCGGAAGCCCCAGGCTTCCGTAACAGTGCAGCGCCAGCCTGAAGATCGAGGGGCGTCCCCGCAGCCAGACCCCAGAGATCAGACAAGTTATCCCCTATCCTTTGGATAGAGCAGTGGTCTCCAACCTGCGGACCTCCAGATGTTGCAAAACTACAACTCCCAGCATGCCCGGACAGCCGTTGGCTGTCCGGCCATGCTGGGAGTTGTAGTTTTGCAACATCTGGAGGTCCGCAGGTTGGAGACCACTGGGATAGAGGATAACATGTCTAGCTGCGGAGTACCCCTCCACATCTATCATGTAAAGACCCCTTGGCTTGGTTTTACAAATGCTCAATTATTTTCCCAGCAAGAATGAGAAACCTAAAATGAACAAGGTTCCCCTCATATGACGGTATGGGGTGTGCAGGAGCGCATGTGACGGGAGAAGCTTTATGTAAGATTAGTCACTGCTGCCGACTGACTAGTTATGCAACGGTCTAAGGAACCTTGCGCTTCAGTTTCTGCACTGGAATCCAGTCCTGACCTTGTCCTGCTTATACAGCTCATGATTTGTTACAATGTATCAGTGCAGTTAGGAGTGATCAGCCTTGAGAGCAAGGCAAAGGCTGTCTGGGCATGATGGGAGTTGTAGTTTTGCAACAGCTGGAGGCACCCTGGTTGGTAAACACAGTTGTAGAAATCAAACGTTTTAATCCTTTAGGTCAGGGGTCCTCAAACTACGGCCCATGGGCCACATGCGGCTCGCCGAGGACATTTATCCGGACCGGCCCGCCGCTGCCTGGGACATCCCTGTGTCCAGAACATCTTTCGAGACACAGGGATGTCCCAGGCAGCGGCGGGAGACCCCGCGTTTACGACCCCGCGTTTACTTTAAAAACGTAGGGACCTCCGGGAAAGTGGCCCACGCAGGTACTTCACTGATGCCATGCGTGCGCCCATAGCAACGGAGTGCGGAGGAGCGGGGCAGCGATGAGGACGTGCGCTGGCCAGCTAGGTAAGTGTTACCAGTGGCACGTCAGCTTCGGTGCTCCGACCACCCCACTCATTCGGTCCCGGGACTTACTGCTATGTCTGGACCGGAGGAGCGGTGGTCGGAGCACTGAAGTGGAGCAGAACACAGGCATACAGCCTCCATACTGGCTGGAGGCTGTATGTCTGTGGGGGAACATACTGCACCTAATGTGGGGGAAAATACTGCACCTAATGTGGGGGAACTGTACTGCACCTAATGTGGGGGAACTATACTGCACCTAATGTGGGGGAACTATACTGCCAACCTAATGTGGGGGAGCTATACTGCACCTAATGTGGGGGAGCTATACTGCACCTAATGTGGGGGAACTATACTGCACCTAATGTGGGGGAACTATACTGCACCTAATGTGGGGGAACTATACTGGGCCTAATGTGGGGGAACTATACTGGGCCTGATGTGGGGGAACTATACTGCACCTAATGTGGGAGATCTATACTGCACCTAATTTGGGGGAGCTATACTGCACCTAATGTGGGGAACTATACTGCACCTAATTTGGGGGAACTATACTGCACCTAATTTGGGGGATCTATACTGCACCTAATGTGGGGGAACTATACTGCACCTAATGTGGGGAGCTATACTGCACCTAATGTGGGGGAACATGCTGCACCTAATGTGGGGAGCTATACTGCACCTAATTTGGGGGATCTATACTGCACCTAATTTGGGGGAACTATACTGCACCTAATGTGGGGGAATATGCTGCACCTAATGTGGGGGAACATGCTGCACCTAATGTGGGAGAACTATACTGCACCTAATGTGGGGAGCTATACTGCACCTAATGTGGGAGAACTATACTGCACCTAATGTGGGGTATCTATAGTGCACCTAATGTGGGGGAATATGCTGCACCTAATGTGGGGGAACATGCTGCACCTAATGTGGGAGAACTATACTGCACCTAATGTGGGGAGCTATACTGCACCTAATGTGGGAGAACTATACTGCACCTAATGTGGGGGAACTGTACTGCACCTAATTTGGACCTGAGACCAGGGGTCAAGTCCTGGGGAAAAAAAGTGTGGGACCTCACCCAAAATTTCCACTTAAAGGGGTACTAGACATCTTATAGGGGATAAGATGTCTGATCCTGGGGGTCCCGATGCTATGGACCCCCACACGTTCTCCCTGCTGCACCCGGCATTCGTTTAGAGCGTTGGGTGCAGCGCCGGAGGCTCGTGTTGTCACGGTCATGGCCCCTCAATGCAAGTCTATGGGAGGGGGCGTGATGGCCGTGCGCTGCCCCCCCCCCCCCCCCCCCACGATCTCCTGTACGGGCCGCGGCAATGTACAGGAAAGGGGACGTTCCGTCCCTGCATGACGAGGCACAAACACGCCCCTCCGTGTATCTCTATGGGATTCATGGAGGGGCGTGCCGTCTGCCGCGTCATGCGGGGACGGAACGCCCCCTTTCCTGTTCATTGCAGCGGCCCGTACAGGAGATCGCGGGGGGCCCAAGCGCTCGAAGCCCCCGTCATTTAAAACTTATACCCTATTCTTTCGGATAGGGGATAAAGTTCAGAGCACTACAGATCTCCTTTAACACCAGCTCAGCTACATCAGACTGTGTTTGCCATGCTTTTACTCTACACTTTTACTATACACAGTGTCCGGTTGCCTTTTCTTTTCTACCTGACCAAAAGTACTCTCTGCTGACACCTCTGTCCATTTTAGGAACTGTCCAAAGTAGGATCAAATCCCCATAGCAAACCTCTACTGCTCTGGACAGTTCCTGACATGGACAGAGGTGTCAGCAGAGATCACTGTGGTCAGACAGAAAGGAAATTCAAAAAGAAAAGAACTTCCTGTGCAACATATAGCAGCTGATAAGTACTGGAAGGATTGGGATTTTTTAATAGAAGTACCGTATTTATCGGGGTATACCACGCACCGGCCTATAACATGCACCCTCATTTTACCAAGGATATTTGGGTAAAAAAAGTTTTTTACCCAAATATCCATGGTAAAATGAGGGTGCGTGTGTGCATGCGTATACCCCGATATACCCCCAGGAAAGGCAGGTGGAGAGAGGCCGTCGCTGCCCGCTTCTCTCCCCCTGCCTTTCCTGGGGTCTAGAGCGCTGCTGGCCCTTCTCTCCCCCTGGCTATCGGTGCCGCTGCCCGTTCTGTCCCCCTGACTATCGGTACCAGCGCCCCATTGCCAGCGCCGATAGCCAGGGGGAGAGAAGCGGCGCCGACAGCCAGGGGGAGAGAAGGAGCAGCGGCACCCATTACCGACGCCGCTGCCCCCGTTGCCTCCCCCCATCCCCGGTGGCATAATTACCTGGGTCGGGTCCGCGCTGCTGCAGGCCTCCGGCGTGCGTCCCCTGCGTCGTTGCTATGCACGGCGCGGCGCACTGACGTCATGCGCCGCGCCGTGCAGCGCATAGCAACGACGAAGGGGACGCACGCCGGAGGCCTGCAGCAGCGCGGACCCGACCCAGGTAATTATGCCACCGGGGATGGGGGGAGGCAACGGGGCCGGCAATGGGTGCCGCTGCCCCTTCTCTCCCCCTGGCTATCGGCGCCGGTACCGATAGTCAGGGGGACAGAACGGGCAGCGGCGCCGATAGCCAGGGGGTGAGAAGGGCCGGCAGCAGGGCTCTAGACCCCAGGGAAGGCAGGGGGAGAGAAGCGGGCAGCGACGGCCTCTCTCCGCCTGCCTTTCCTGGGGCGGTATCGGCGTATAACACGCACATAGACTTTAGGCTAAAAATTTTAGCCTAAAAAGTGCGTGTTATACGCCGATAAATACGGTAATTTACAAATCTTTTTAACTTTCTGGCACCAGTTGATTTAAAAGAAAATGTTTTCCAGTGGAGTACCCCTTTAAGTGATCACTCTATTGTCGATGAGGGTTCCCTTCTCTCTTATTTGCCTCTGGGGACAACAGATCCTTTGCCGACTCACATGACTCCTTGGTAAGGGAGATGGACCTGGGCTGGAGTTCCCCATAACTGATCCCTATTGTGTTTCTATGGTGGATCCAGATTCCCTTTACGCAAGAGACCTCCAAAATTCTTCCATGATATTCCCCGGTTACTAACAGTCATTGCTCTACAGAAGCTGTCTCCAAACTGTGGACCTCCAGCTGTTGCAAAACTACAACTCCCAGCATGCCCGGACAGCCAACGGCTGTCCGGACATGCTGGGAGTTGTAGTTTTGCAACAGCTGCAGGTCCAAAGTTTGGAGACCACTGCTCTTTAGCGTCGAGCGCGAATATGCATATTCGAAATGAACATTTTTACCCAGAATATCGGCACTTCACGATTTAGCGAATATTTAGAATATAGCCATATAGCCCTATATGTTCGTAATGACAATTATTCGTTTTTTTTTTTTTTTTTTTCCACAGTACACATCACAAAAAAATAAAAAAACTTCATCCCTCCCCGCTTCCAGCTTGTGGTCCAAAGAATTCTCCAATATTATTTACTGTGCGAGCGCGAATATTTCGTATATGTGAATATTCGCGAATATGGGCACTTCCACAGGACACTGATCCCTCCCTTCTTTTAGCTTGTGGGCCAATGAGAAGGATGGAAATACAGTTGTCAGAGGTTAGCAACATCCCTAGCAAACAATAGGAAAGTTGCCCACAGATAGTTAGTTGAAAGACAATCGCGCGTGCGCACTATACGAATTTCATTACGATTTTCGCATGAAAAAAAAAAAAAGTGAACGAATATGCGAATTTTGCCAACATAGGATGAATATTAATCCATATATTCACGAATATCGTAAATTCGAATATGGTCCCTGCCGCTCATCACTACTGCTCGCGTCTATCCATCTGTGAATTGTATTCTCACTAGAGATGAGCGAACTTACAGTAAATTCGATTCGTCACGAACTTCTCGGCTCGGCAGTTGAAGACTTTTCCTGCATAAATTAGTTCAGCTTTCCGGTGCTCCGGTGGGCTGGAAAAGGTGGATACATTCCTAGGAGACTCTTTCCTAGGACTGTATCCACCTTTTACAGCCCACCGGAGCACCTGAAAGCTGAACTAATTAGGGATCGACCGATATCGTTTTTTTAGGGCCGATACCGATAATCGGTGGAGGTTAGGGCCGATAGCCGATAACTTATACCGGAATATCGGTATAAGTTATCGGCTATTTATCCCCCCTCGACACCGCTGCAGGTCATTGATTTAAAGTGGGCGCTTTGAATCAATGCACTGCGGTGGCTTTTGCGGTGCCATAGACCGCCTCCACCACCCGCTTCTCTCCCCCTGCCTGTCAGGGTGGTCCGGGCCATCCATCCTTCCTTCTTGTAGTGTCCGGCGGCATTCCGGGTGGAAGGTGAACCGGTGCGGGCTGTCCTTCTTCTCCGGGGGTCCTCTTCTCCACTCCGGGCAGGCTCCGGCCTAGTACACTGCATAGACGCCGCTGCACAGTGACGCCCGTGCGCAGCGACGTACCTGACGTCACGGCGTAGCGGCGTCTATGCAGCGTACTAGGCCGGAGCCTGGCCGGAGCCTGCCCGGAGTGGAGAAGATGACCCCCGGAGAAGGACAGCCCGGACCGGTTCACCCTCCACCCGGAATGCCGCCGGACACTACAGGAAGGGAGGATGGATGGCCCGGACCACCCCCATTACGGGTAAGTTTATTTATTTTTTTTTTATTGACTCGGAGGGTAGGGGAGGGGCCCGACCGGTATAGCGGTATGGGCAAAAATCCATACAGGTATACCGCCCAGCACTACGGTGGGGGGTGCGACGCGGTGGGTCGGGGGTGGCGGTGCGGCGGGTCGGGGGGGGGGGGGCGGTCAAGGTGCGGTGGGGGCGGTGCGGGGCATTATCGGCAAGGTAATTGCCGATACCGATAATGCCCAAATTCGTGATTATCGGCCGATAATATCGGCCATACCGATAATCGGTCGATCCCTAGAACTCATTTACGCAGGATAAGTCATCAACTGCCGAGCTGAGAAGTTCGTGACGAATCAAATTTACTGTAAGTTCGCTCATCTCTTATTCTTACTTTCATTGCGAGAACATTTACTGTAACCAGAGAAAAGCTTTTGCGGTTATTGTAACTAGCAAGCGTAGGTAGCTCCCCCTAGTGGATTTCAAACTGTTTAAAAAAAAAAAAACTAAATGAACAATCCATCTTTTGGCGGAGGGCTGATGGCTTTTGAAGACTCACGCTATTAACCCCTTAAGGACCATTTTTGCACTTTCGTTTTTTTCCTCTTTATCTTTTCAAAATCATAACCCTTTCAATTTTGCACCTGAAAATGTCAAATCCATACGAGGCCTTTTTTTTTTTTTTTTTTTTGCATCACCAATACTACATTGTAATGACATCGGTCATTGTACCCAAAAATCTACGTCGAAACAAAAAAAAATAAAAAATCATTGTGCGACAAAATTGAAGAAAAAACGCCATTTTGTAAATTTGGGGAGGCTTTCGTTTCTACGCAGTAAATTTTTCGGTAAAAATGACACCTTATCATTATTCTGTAGGTCCATACGGTTAAAATGATCCCATACTTATATAGGTTTGATTTTGTCGTACTTATGGAAAATTTATATGTTTAAAATTGTCATCTTCTGACCCCTATAAAAGTTTTTATTTTTTCGCGTATGGGGTGGTATGAGGGCTAATTTTTTGTACTATGATCTGGTACCCCTTTTGTATTGATTGGACTTTTTGATCGCTTTTTATTCACTTTTTCATGATATAAAAAGTGACCAAAAATACGCTATTTTGGACTTTTTGGAGGTTTTTTTTGCATGTACGCCATAGGGGACTATAAGATGCATTACACTGATCTCTCATACTGTTCAATGCTATGCCATAGCATAGCATTGATCAGTGTTTCTGCCACTTAACTGCTCCTGCCTGGATCTCAGGTACGGAGCAGTCATTCGGCGATCGGACAGCGAGGAGGCAGGCAGGGATCCTCCTCGCGTCCTGCAAGCTGTTCAGGAAGTTTTCCCACGGCGGTCGCGAACAGCACCACTGATCTAACCGACAATGTTTACTTTCGTTTTAGACGCGGGGATCAAACTTGTCTAAAAGGTTAATGCCGGACATCAACCCGATCGGCGATGTCCGGCATTAGCCGTGGGTCCTGGTTTCTTATAGCAACCGTGACCCACTGGGTATGATGCCCGCTCACCTGCTGAGAGCGTGTCATACCTCGGGAGCCGCAGATGGACATTAATGAACATCCATTTTCGGCAAGGGGTTTAAGAGGTACTCCAGTGGAATTTTTATTTTTTATTTTTTTTTCAAATCAACTGGTTCTAGAAAGTTGAACAGATTTGTAAATTACTTCTATGTAAAAATCTTAATCCTTCCAGTACTTATCAGCTGCTCTATGCTGCAGATGAAGTTGTGTCTTTCCAGACTGATCACAGTGCTCTCTGCTGACACCTCTGTCTGAATCAGGAACTGTCCGGAGCATAGCAAATCCCCATAGCAAACCTCTCCTGCTCTGGACAGTTCCTGACATGGACAGAGGTGTCAGCAGAGAGCACTGTGGTCAGACTGGCTTGGCATTAAATCCTGATCAGTCTCTCAAACTCTGTAACTGAAGTGAAAAACTGATGGGAATACTACCTGAAAAGGTCATGTGATTGAGCTGCTTTGCATATTTTCTCATCTCCAACACAACTTCCTCTGGAGCATACAGCAGCTGGTAAGTACTGGAAGGATTACGATTTTTATATAGAAGTAATTTAAAATCTGTTTAACTTTCTGGCACCAGTTGATTTGGAAAAAATAAATTCCCACCGGAGTACCCCTTTAATAGTGTCTCCACAAGGAGAAATCATAACCTTTTACCTAGACCACCGGCCTCTCAGAAGTCAAACCAGAACACCCTACTCTGTACTGGCAAGAGGCAACAACCCCGAAAGAGCGCTCTCTGCAGATAGGTCCTCCTTTGTTTTGGAGACAATTCTGGCTTTCAGTCTCTAAAACTCTGTAACTGTAGTAAAAAAAAACTGAAAAGAATGCTACCTGAAAAGAAGGTCATGTGATTGAGCTGCTTTGCATATTCCCTCATCGCCAACCCTTAAAGGGGTACTCTGGAGGGAAAAAAATGTTTTCAAATTAACTGGGGCCAGAAAGTTATAGAGATTTGTAAATTACTTTTATTACTTCCAGTACTTATCAGCTGCTGTATGCTCCAGAGGAAGTTGTGTAGTTCTTTCCAGTCTGACCACAGTGCTCTCTGCTGACACCTCTGTCCGTGTCAGGATCTGTCCAGAGCAGGATAGGTTTGCTATGGGGATTTGCTCCTGCTCTAGACAGTTCCTGACATGGACAGAGGTGGCAGCAAAGAGCACTGTGGTCAGGCTGGAAAGAACTACACAACTTCGTCTGGAGCATACAGCAGCTGATAAGTACTGGAAGGGTTTGCATTTTTAAATATAAGTCATCTACAAATCTGTATAAAATATACATAAAAGTAATTCGGAAAAAAAAATAATAATAATTCTTTCAGAGTACCCCTTTAAAACTTGGGTTGCATGAGGAGTAAGATGTAAGTCATCCTATCATGTGACCTCAGTACTGTCTACACCCTGACAAACATTCTTGACTCAAGATAGACAGCTTGCTTCCCTCCTCAGAGAGCACCGGCCCGAAGAAGCGCCAACAGGGCGTGAAACTATTTTGCCAGGTGTATCATTTCCCCGCCCCCACCCGCAATTTTTTTTTTTGTGATTCGGGACCTGTATAGCGCTCCCCAGGGGGTGAATCCAGCATCCATATCCTTCCACAACAAAAACATTGTAAGTGGGCTCCCTGCTTTCTAAGATGTAAGATTTCATGTCTGGTGACAAAGATTTCAAAAATTCTACTTTTATACAAGTGCACAAAAATACACCTGGTGACAATTGTTTCACGCCCTGTTGGCGCTTCTTAGGGCCGGTGGTCAGAAAGAAGCTACCCGAAGACGCTCCAACAGGGCGTGAAACAATTGTCACCAGGTGTATCATTCCCCCCCCGACCCTATCGTGATTCAGGAACCGTATAGCACTATCCAGAGTAATGGCTCTAAATTCTATTGTGCCCTAGCGGGAACTAGGAGGAGTTGGAAAAGCAGTTCTCAGGGATTGTGGTGGGTGAGTATAACTTATTTTTTATTGCAAAATGCCTCCAGCCATATATATAAAAAAAAATGATGCTCCCTGGGCAATCCTTGTAAGTGCGAAACATGAGTGAATTATTCTTCAAATGAACACAACGTCAATAATATTAAAGTATTCCAGGAAAAAACTTGTTTTTATACATCAAATGGCTCCGGAAAGTTAAACAGATTTGTAAATTACTTCTATTAAAAAATCTTAATCCTTTCAGTACTTATGAGCTTCTGAATTTAAGGTTGTTCTTTTCTGTCTAAGTCCTCTCTGATGACACGTGTCTCGGGAAATGCCCAGTTTAGAAGCAAATCCCCATAGCAAACCTCTTCTAAACTGGGCGTTTCCCGAGACAAGTGTCATCAGAGAGCACTTAGACAGAAAAGAACAACCTAAACTTCAGAAGCTCATAAGTACTGAAAGGATTAAGATTTTTTAATAGAAGTAATTTACAAATCTGTTTAACTTTCTGGAGCCAGTTGATGTATATAAAAAAAGTTTTTTTCCTGGAATACCCCTTTAAGAACGTATTTGACAGTGCGTAGTCCGCGTAGTCCACTATACACAATAAATGAATGTACACAAATCTGAGAGATATTTTACCTGATCACTAAACCGATGAGAAGTTGTGCAGATTTCTTGAATTCCTTTTTAAAACTATCCACGATGAAGAGATAAAGTATGGGGGTGAAGCAGGAGTTCACACAAGTGAAGCAGGTGGAAAGGACTATCAGTACTTGTAGAACGTCCTCCGGGAATTTGCCCTTTTCCACAATCATCCCGTTGCGAACGTGGTAAGGGGCCCAGCACACGAAAAACGAGACCACGACCGTTAAAATCAGTTTGTACGGTTTTGTGGACTTGGCGAGATGGTTGTTTCTAATTTTGAGTCCGATGAGGAAATAACAAATGGTCAAGAGGCCAAAGGGTAAAAGGAAACTTAGAGTAAAATGGAAAACGAAGAAGCCCCATGCGGTTGCGCGGTCGAGTTTTTCAGGGTTTCCTTCTCTCCAAGAAATGATCAGTTCTGAACAGCAGACCGTGATGTTGCCGGATTGTTCTATGTGACACAGTACTAAGTATGGCGAGCTGATCAAGAAGGCCAACCCCCACATAGACAGGCAGAAGATGGAGGCCCTGCAGGGATTCATGTTCTTCCGGTACCACAGTGGACCATACACCAAGAAGAAACGCTCAAGGCTGATCGCTGTAAGGAAGAAGACCGCAGCCAGTACGCACGTATCAATCAATGTATTTTTCAGCTTACAGATAAGACTCCCGAAACTCCAAAGAGGGTTCCTTAGCACATAAGCTGCCAACAAGGGCATGTTTAAGGTAAAAATAAGATTAGTCATTATAAGGTGGAAGAACCAAGTGGTGTTGACACTTTGACTCATCCTGAATCTCAAGACCCAGATGTAAAGAGTGTTCATGACCAGTCCGAAGAGAGACGTGATGAGCAGGACGATGGCCGGTCACCTTTGTTGCCGTGATTTCGGCGTAGAACGTTCCATCAGATATGGTCGCTTGAAATTCAGACTTGTTGGCTGCAAGCATTGTATGATTTCTGCAAAAGGATCAAGGATCAAGTGTTCCGCATCAGAAATAAACTAAAATTTGGTCTACACATCCAACACAACTATTATTGAGATATTATCTTAGGTTCTTAGCATACCATCTGGCCAAATCGTGTGTACCATCCCACCTCGGTAAGGTGACCTCATTGGAACAGACCAACTGGGTTCAGGCGAGAGCTGGATCCTATGTGCCCAGAAATTGTGGGCTTAGTGCTAGTCTAGGAGGGGCATAGTCTATAGTGTAGGGTCCATCGTGACGTGGCGGGATGGTACACACGATTTGGTTAAAAGAAATGCTAAGAATCTCCATTTTTTTCTCTATAACAGTATTGCAGATCCATATAATACATATACCTTGTGTGCTTCTGTATTGTCAGAAATTATACTGCATTATAGTCTAGGCTTCCATATTGACGTTAAGGGAGCTGCACTGTTGGGCCGGGTTTACACTGCGGAATCTCCGGATGGAATATGTGTCGGGGATCCCGCGGGTGGCGCTAGGACTGTGCGGACTGCATTACTGTCCCCTATAGTCAGCAATGCATTTCTGGGCGGATCCGTCTATGGGGGGTGGCAATGCTGTCCGCGCGGTCCTGATTCTGCCCGCGGCATTTCCGGTGGAAATTCCATCCCGAGATTCTGCAGTGTGAACCCGGCCTTATTATCTAACTTCGAAAATCAATGAGTTGTACTGAGTCCGTAAAGGGAACCCACACACTTTAAAAAAAAGGAACAATATAAAGATGTCTGTAAACTAGAACACAATGGTGTGGGAAAACATTGTATGACGGCAGAATTTTCCCATGGATTTCTGCATCCATCCATACGGAAACTCTGCATGCGTTTCAAGCCTATTGAGTTCAATGGGATCCCGCAGTCTCATTCACACAGCAAAATTTCCACAGCTCAATTTTCGCATTCCGCAAAAATATCTTTTGATGTCATGTGATGTATTTTTGTGGAATTCTGCTGTGAAAGCCCATTGGAGTGAATGTTATTTTTTTTTCTCTGCTAACGGCTGTCCGGGTATCCTTGGAGCTGTAGGCTGGCAGAATCTAGAGGTCCACAGTTTGAAGACCACTACTCAAGATGTATTGGATTCCCCCTTGTTATAGATACAAGATACAAGCCTACGGTTGCCGGACCCAGCTGGACCGGAGCTGAAATCCATTTATTTTAATGAGTATTAATCTACGGTTTAAAATCCGGTCACAAAACCAGATACGGGTCAAAAATGAGCTGATCGGAGTCACCGTTTGACTCCGGTCGGCTCATTAAAGTAAATGGATTTCAGTGCCGGTCCGACATAGTGGAGATGGAGAGGGTGCAAAGACGGGCAACCAGAGTAAGGCTGCATTTACACCTCGTTTTCAGCCTAAGGCAACCGTAGGCGGATAATGAGGTGTGAATGCAGCCTTACTCTGGTTGCCCGTCTTTGCACCCTCTCCATCTCCAATATATCTTTCTTGTACACCGGTGCCCAGTACTGTACACAGTATTCTATGTGTGGTCTGACCAGTACTGTACACGGTATTCCATGTGTGGTCTGACCAGTACTGTACACAGTATTCCATGTGTGGTCTGACCAGTACTGTACACAGTATTCTATGTGTGGTCTGACCAGTACTGTACACAGTATTCCATGTGTGGTCTGACCAGTGCTGTACACAGTATTCCATGTGTGGTCTGACCAGTACAGGACACAGTATTCCATGTGTGGTCTGACCAGTACTGTACACAGTATTCCATGTGTGGTCTGACCAGTACTGTACACAGTATTCCATGTGTGGTCTGACCAGTACTGTACACAGTATTCCATGTGTGGTCTGACCAGTGCTGTACACAGTATTCCATGTGTGGTCTGACCAGTGCTGTACACAGTATTCCATGTGTGGTCTGACCAGTACAGGACACAGTATTCCATGTGTGGTCTGACCAGTACAGTACACAGTATTCCATGTGTGGACTGACCAGTACTGTACACAGTATTCCATGTGTGGTCTGACCAGTACTGTACACAGTATTCTATGTGTGGTCTGACCAGTACTGTACACAGTATTCTATGTGTGGTCTGACGAGTACTGTACACAGTATTCCATGTGTGGTCTGACCAGTACTGTACACAGTATTCCATGTGTGGTCTGACCAGTACTGTACACAGTATTCTATGTGTGGTCTGACCAGTACTGTACACAGTATTCTATGTGTGGACTGACCAGTACTGTACACAGTATTCTATGTGTGGTCTGACCAGTACTGTACACAGTATTCTATGTGTGGTCTGACCAGTACTGTACACAGTATTCCATGTGTGTGGTCTGACCAGTACTGTACACAGTATTCTATGTGTGGTCTGACCAGTACTGTACACAGTATTCCATGTGTGGTCTGACCAGTACTGTACACAGTATTCCATGTGTGGTCTGACCAGTACTGTACACAGTATTCCATGTGTGGTCTGACCATTACTGTACACAGTATTCTATGTGTGGTCTGACCAGTACTGTACACAGTATTCCATGTGTGGTCTGCCCAGTACTGTGCACAGTATTCTATGTGTGGTCTGACCAGTACTGTACACAGTATTCTATGTGTGGTCTGACCAGTACTGTACACAGTATTCTATGTGTGGTCTGATCAGTACTGTACACAGTATTCTATGTGTGGTCTGACCAGTACTGTACACAGTATTCTATGTGTTGACTGACCAGTACTGTACACAGTATTCTATGTGTGGTCTGACCAGTACAGTACACAGTATTCCATGTGTGGACTGACCAGTACTGTACACAGTATTCCATGTGTGGTCTGACCAGTACTGTACACAGTATTCCATGTGTGGTCTGACCAGTACTGTACACAGTATTCTATGTGTGGTCTGACCAGTACAGTACACAGTATTCCATGTGTGGACTGGCCAGTACTGTACACAGTATTCCATGTGTGGTCTGACCAGTACTGTACACAGTATTCTATGTGTGGTCTGACCAGTACTGTACACAGTATTCCATGTGTGGTCTGACCAGTACTGTACACAGTATTCCATGTGTGGTCTGACCAGTACTGTACACAGTATTCCATGTGTGGTCTGACCAGTACTGTACACAGTATTCCATGTGTGGTCTGACCAGTACTGTACACAGTATTCTATGTGTGGTCTGAAGTACTGTACACAGTATTCTATGTGTGGACTGACCAGTACTGTACACAGTATTCTATGTGTGGTCTGACCAGTACTGTACACAGTATTCCATGTGTGGACTGACCAGTACTGTACACAGTATTCCATGTGTGGTCTGACCAGTACTGTACACAGTATTCTATGTGTGGTCTGACCAGTACAGTACACAGTATTCCATGTGTGGACTGGCCAGTACTGTACACAGTATTCCATGTGTGGTCTGACCAGTACTGTACACAGTATTCTATGTGTGGTCTGACCAGTACTGTACACAGTATTCCATGTGTGGTCTGACCAGTACTGTACACAGTATTCCATGTGTGGTCTGACCAGTACTGTACACAGTATTCCATGTGTGGTCTGACCAGTACTGTACACAGTATTCCATGTGTGGTCTGACCAGTACTGTACACAGTATTCTATGTGTGGTCTGAAGTACTGTACACAGTATTCTATGTGTGGACTGACCAGTACTGTACACAGTATTCTATGTGTGGTCTGACCAGTACTGTACACAGTATTCTATGTGTGGTCTGACCAGTACTGTACACAGTATTCTATGTGTGTTCTGACCAGTACTGTACACAGTATTCTATGTGTGGTCTGACCAGTACTGTACACAGTATTCCATGTGTGGTCTGACCAGTACTGTACACAGTATTCTATGTGTGGTCTGACCAGTACTGTACACAGTATTCTATGTGTGGTCTGACTAGTGATCTGTATAGTGATTTGTGCAGCAGTAGAATTATTTCCTTGTCGTGGGCATCTATGCCCCTTTTTAGGTCCCCCATGATTTTATTAGCCTTGGCAGTAGCTGCCCAACACTGCAGGCAGGGCTGGTGCAAGGATTTTTGCCACCCTAGACAATAGCTAATTTTTGTCTTGACTCCGCCCATTGGCCAAAATTGACACCCCCATGCTGGCTGAGCGAGTGGTTCGCATGCTGGTTGTCTAACTTTCTTGCTGCAGGCAGAGCGGCTCCCCCCATCAAGAGGGCACACTAGGTGGCTGCCTATTTTGCCTATAGGCAGAGCTGGTTCTGACTACAGGTAATACATATTCCCAGCCTGGATTTTTCCTTCCCAAGTACATAACCTTATTATGGGGGGGGGGGGGGGGTTCAAATGTATCATATAGAGTATTAGAGCGTTTACTGTTTTGCAACAGTTTTTATTAGGCAGTCTCGTAGGAAGGGTATTTTTGCAGTGTTTTATTAATAGCATTGAGGAAATCCATATCCTCCCACAAAGCAACCCTACAAGATCAGAATAAAAAAATAATTATATGTTGGACATCTTGACAAAACATTAAAGGGGTACTCCTCTGGAAAACATTATTTTATAAATCAACTGGTGCCAGAAAGTTAAAAAGATTTGTAAATTACTTCTATTTAAAAAAAAAATCTTAATCATTTCAGTACTTATCAGCTGCTATATGTTGCACAGGAAGTTCTTTCCTTTTTGAATTTCCTTTCTGTCTGACCACAGTGCTCTCTGCTGACACCTCTGTCCATTTTAGGAACTGTCCAGAGCAGGAGAGGTTTGCTATGAGGATTTGCTCCTACTCTGGACAGTTCCTAAAATGGACAGAGGTGTCAGCAGAGAGCACTGTGGTCAGACAGAAAAGAAAAGAGCTTCCTGTGCAACATACAGAAGCTGATAAGTATTTTAAATAGAAGTAATTTACAAATCTGTTTAACTTTCTGGCACCAGTTGATTTAAAATAAAAAAAAATAAAAAAATTCCAGAGGAGAACCCCTTTAACCTTTCTAATATACTTCTTACAAAACATTATCTCCTTTTTATAAAAAATCCTGGCATTATAAGCCATTGACTGTCTGGGCATACAGGGAGTTGTAGTTTTGCAACAGCTGGAGGTACACTGGGTGGGAAACCCTGCTCTTAGTTCCTAGAAATAACTGCACAGAGCATACACTAAAATCCGCACCATACTGCAAAAGTCAGCAATCTATAAAGCAGTGTTTGCCAACCAATATGCCTCCAGTTGGCTGTCCGGACAAGCTAGGAATTGTCGTTTTGCAACAGCTGGAGGTACACTGGTTTGGAAACCCTGACCTTAGCTCTTAGAAACAACTGCACAGAGCATACACTAAAATCCGCACCGTACTGCAAAAGCCAACAATCTATAAAGCAGTGTTTCCCAAAACAAGAACTCCCAGCATACCTGGACAGCCTTGGGATTATACATGTGCACATAATAAATGCTACGTACAGTATAAATCCCATAACGATATCACAAGCAGCTAATTATAAGTCATTAGAAATATATAATAATTCAGTATAAATTTACCTGGTAGATGAGAACATGAAGAATATGCCGTCTTGGTAAGGAGCGAAGAACTGTTTTATGAGTCGTATGAGTAATGCCTCCCCAAAGTGCTGCTTCCTGTGCGGTATTATTGTTAAAAATAAATATATATAAAATAAATATAGATAGCAAAAATGCAGAGCTGCTTAGGCTTCTTCTTGATCCTATCTGACACGGGAAAATCTAATTATTATAACTTGTTTTGGAACCCATTAGGGTCTTCAGCCTGATCAGTCTAGTAAATAATTAAAGGGGTATTCCAGGCAAAACCTTTATATTATATATATATATATATATATATATATATATATATATATATATATATATATATATATATATCTATATCAACTGGCTCCGGAAATGTAAACAGATTTGTAAATGACTTCTATTAAAAAATCTTAATCCTTCCAATAGTTATTAGCTTCTGAAGTTTTCTGTCTAACTGCTCAATGATGATGTCACGTCCCGGGAGCTGTGCATGATGGGAGAATATCCCCATAGGAACTGCACAGCTGCCGGGACGTGAGTCATCAGAAAGCAGTTAGACAGAAAAAAAACAACTCAACTTCAGAAGCTAATAACTATTGGAAGGATTAAGATTTTTTTAATAGAAGTAATTTACAAATCTGTTTAACTTTCCGGAGCCAGTTGATAGATAAAAAAAAGTTTTGGCCTGGAATACCCCTTTAATTAATTTAAATAAATAACTAAATTAATTATTTATTTAAATATATATATATTTATTTTTTATAAACTCCAATAAATCAATAAATAATAAAGATTTTACATACCGTACCATCCTAATTTCACAAGTTCACAAAAAACAAGATGAAGAACACACATTCAAGCTATGAACGTACAAAATGTTTAACCTCTTCACCTTCCACACCTTTGGGGCCTTAAAGGGGTACTCCAGTGGAAAACAATTTTTTTTTAAATCAACTGGTGCCAAAAAGTTAAACAGATTTGTAAATTACTTCTATTTAAAAAAAAAAAAAAAAAAATTAATCCTTCCAGTACTTATCTGCTGCTGTATGCTCCAGAGAAAGTTGTAGTTCTTTCCACACTGACCACAGTGCTCTTTGCTGCCACCTCTGTCCATGTCAGGAACTGTACAGAGCAGGAGAAAATCCCCATAGCAAACCTCTCCTGCTCTGAACAGTTCCCAACATGGACAGAGTTGCATACATGCTTCCAGAAACAACTGCGCAGAGCATACACTTTAAGGGGTACTCTGGTGGAAAAAACTTTTTTTTTTAAATCAACTGATGCCAGAAAGTTAAACAGATTTGTAAATTACTTCCTTTAAAAAAAATATTTACCCTTCCTGTACTTTTTAGCAGCTGTATGCTACAGAGGAAATTATTTTCTTTTTGAAATTCTTTTTTGTCTTGTCCACAGTGCTCTCTGCTGACACCTGATGCCCGTATCAGGAACTGTCCAGAGCAGGAGAAAATCCCCATAGCCAAACCTATGCTGCTCTGGACAGTTCCTGACACGGACAGAGGTGTCAGCAGAGAGCACTGTGGACAAGACAAAAAAAGAAATTCAAAAGGAAAATAAGTTTCCCTGTAGTGTACAGCTGCTAAAAAGTTCTGGAAGGGTAAAGATTTTTTAATAGAAGTAATTTACAAATCTGTTTAACTTTCTTGCATAAATTCATTTAAAAAAACAAATAATAATAAAGTTTTCCAATGGACTACCCCTTTAAATCCGCACCAAACTGCAAAAGTCAACAATCTATAAAACAGTGTTTCCCAACCAGCACGTCTCCAGTTGGCTTTCCGGACAAGCTAGGAGTTGTCGTTTTGCAACAGCTGGAGGTACACTGGTTGGGAAATACTGCTCTTAGCTCCTAGAAACAACCACACAGAGCACACCCTAAAATCCGCACCGTACTGCAAAAGTCAGCAATCTATAAAACAGTGTTTCCCAACCAATGCACCACCAGTGGTTGCAAAACTACAACTCCCAGCATGCCCGGACAGCCAAAGGCTGTCCGGGCATGCTGGGATTTGTAGTTTTGCAACAGCTGGAGGCTGTTGCACTGTATAATATATTGCTAACTTTTGCAGTATGGTGCGGATGTTCGTCCCTGATATCTCGTGCCAGCTTTTTGGACACGACAAAAAACATTTCACTACATTCTCACGATTTAGATAATTTGCACAATTCGATTACATTTCATATGTTTAGGTTAAAAACACAGAAGCCGTAGCCAGCAATATTAAAGGGGTACTCCGGTGGAAAACTATTTTTTTATTTTAATTTTTTTATCAACTGGTGCCAGAAAGTTAAACAGATTTGTAAATTACTTCTATTAAAACATTCTTAATCCTTCCAGTACTTATTAGCTGCTGAATACTACAGAGGAAATTATTTTCTTTTTGGAACACAGAGCTCTCTGCTGACATCATGACCACAGTGCTCTCTGCTGACCTCTGCTGTCCATTTTAGGAACTGTCCAGAGCAGCCTATGTTTCCTATGGGGATGTTCTCCTACTCTGGACAGTTCTTAAAATAAACAGAGATGTCAGCAGAGAGCACTGTGCTCGTGATGTCAGCAGAGAGCTCTGTGTTCCAAAAAGAAAATAATTTCCTCTGTAGTATTCAGCAGCTAATAAGTACTGGAAGGATTAATATTTTTTTTTTTTTTTATAGAAGTAATTTACAAATCTGTTTAACTTTCTGGCACCAGTTGATTAAAAAAAAAAAAATAATAATAATAATAATATTCCACCGGAGTACCCCTTTAAGCCTAGAATAAGTACCAAACGCTTTGGTCATTTTTCATCTATATTCTATTATCTGTAATAGAATAATTTTAATATAGGAGAAATACAAACCAATTATTACTGAATACAAGAAAATGCACTAATGTAATATATCATCTAAATTATTGGGGGAAAAAGAGGACATTCTCTCAAACAGCAATATAAAATAATGAGCTGCATGTATCATAATTAAATTAATTGATTCCCGGTGCGTATTATATATTCATGGGAGACATTAAATCCTATTGGGTCAAAGCAGGAGAATAAAACTACAAAAGAGGAGCTAGGAAGAATATACACTCACTGGCCACTTTATTAGGTACACCTGTTTAATCGCTTGTTAACACATGGCAGCAACTCAACGCATTTAGGCATGCAGTCGTGGTCAAGGCAACTTGCTGAACTTCAAACTGAGCATCAGAATGGGGAAGAATAGGGGATTTAAAGGGGTACTCCGGTGAAAAACTGGCTCCAAAAAGCTAAACAGGTTTGTAATTTTACTTATATATAAAAATCTTAATCCATACCGTACTTAGCTGCTGCTGTATGCTCCAGAGGAAGTTGTGTAGTTCTTTTCTGTCTGACCACAGTGCTCTCTGCTGACACCTCTGTCCATGTCAGGAACAGCTGATAAGTATTGGAAGGATTAACCCCTTAAGGAACGAGCCCATTTTCACCTTCAGGACCAGAGCATTTTTTTTTTTGCACATCTGACCACTGTCACTTTAAGCATTAATAACGCTGCGATGCTTTTACTTTTCATTCTGATTCAGAGATCGTTTTTTTCGTAACATATTCTACTTTATGCAGAAACAAAAAAGAGGGACCAGAGGCCGCACTCACCAATCAGGCGTTTATTTCGGTCCAGCGGTCATAGGAGCGGTTACATTTCGGCTAGAGGAAGTGCGCTCAGTCGCACAAAACAACTTGTTCCTGTCTTCCCCGCTCCCCTGCTTGTAACCGCTCCTGTGACTGCTGGACCAAAATAAACGCCTGATTGGTGAGTGCGGCCTCTGGTCCCTCTTTTTGTTTCTGCATTACGCTTCTCGTCTGGCTACACACCTCCGTGACAGGCTACCTGTGAGTCCCGTCCTGTGCGTCACTCTGCACCTCCTATTGCTGCTTAGTTCCGTATGTGCCGGTGTTTCTTGCTCTTCTGCTGACTGCATATTCTAATTTATGTTTGTGGTAAATTTTCGTCGATACAGTGGTCCCTCAAGTTACAATATTAACTGGTTCCGGGACGACCATTGTATGTTGAAACCATTGTATGCTGAGTCCATAACTCTATGGAAACCTGGTAATTGGTTCTAAAGGAACCAAAATATCATCCAAAAATAGGAAAAAAGTGAGAATTAAAGAAAAATAAGTAGATAACTAATATAGATAAAGCAAATCCTTACATATAAAAGTAATAAAGATCTGCTGGGGGCTGTAATCACTGTCTATGTCAGTGTTTCCCAAGCAGGGAGCCTCCAGCTGTTGCAAAACTACAACTCCCAGCATGCCCGGACAGCCGTTGGCTGTCCGGGCATGCTGGGAGTTGTAGTTTTGCAACAGCTGGGGGCACAATGCTTGGAAAACACTGGTCTATGTAGAGGACAGGAGCTTCTTCAGGGTCCTGTACAGTACGCAGTGTCCTAAAAAAGTAAAATGGAGTCGCCCTCACCTGGTGTCCAAAGGAGCAGCTAACCCTGGTACAGGTAAAGAGTACAGAACATGTAATACCTCCCTGTACTGTAGGGGGCGCTATCAGACACCAGTCAGTGCGTACACTTCAGTAATACAGGTAAAGAGTACAGAACATGTAATACCTCCCTGTACTGTAGGAGGCACTACCAGACACCAGTCAGTGCATACACTTCAGTAATACAGGTAAAGAGTAGTACAGAACATGTAATACCTCCCTGTACTGTAGGGGGCGCTACCAGACACCAGTCAGTGCATACACTTCAGTAATACAGGTAAAGAGTACAGAACATGTAATACCTCCCTGTACTGTAGGGGGCGCTACCAGACCTCAGTCAGTGCATACGCTTCAGTAATACAGGTGTTTTTACCAGTGAATGCCCATTCTGATTGGTCAGTTCTTCCGGCCATTGCCACGTTTCACAGTACTGCACTGTCTGTAGATTGTATGTTGAGTCAGGTTTCAACTTACAATGGTCCAGAAAAGACCATTGTATGTTGAAACGATTGTATGTTGAAACGATTGTATGTTGAGGCCATTGTACGTTGAGGGATCACTGTACTTGCATAATTCCTTGGTAAAAAAAAATTCCAAAATTTGATTAAAAATTTGAACATTTTGCATTTTTTCTAACTTTGAAACTCTCTGCTTATAAGGAAAATGAATATTCTAAATAAATTCTATATTGATTCACATATACAATAGGTCTACTTTAGGTTTCCATCATTAAGTTGACATGTTATTACTTCTGGAAGACATCAGAGGGCTTCAAAATATAGCACCAATTTACCAATTTTTGACAAAAAAATTTTAATATCAAAATGTTTCAGGGACCATCTCAGTTTTGAAGTGGATTTGAAGGGCCTATAGTAAGTGTGTTAACTCTTTAGGTGTTTCACAGGAATAGCAGCAAAGTGAAGGAGAAAATTCTAAATCTTAATTTTATTTTATTTTTTTACACTGGCATGTTCTTGTAGACCCAGTTTTAGAATTTTTAAAAAGGGGTAAAAGGAGAGAAATCCTGCCAAAACTTGTAACCCAATTTCTCTCGAGTAAGGAAATACCTCATATGTGTACGTGAAGTGTTCGGCGGGCGCACTAGAGGGCTCAGAAGGGAAGGAGCGACAATGGGATTTTTGGAGAGTGAATTTTGCTGAAATGTTTATTTTGGGGGGGGGGCGCATGTCACATTTAGGAAACCACTAGGGTGACAAAACAGCAAAAAAAAAAAAAAAAAAAAACACATGGCATACTATTTTGGAAACACCGCTCAAGGCACGTACCGTATTTTTCGCCGTACAAGACGCACTTTTTCTTCCCCAAAACGAGGGGGAAAAAGTCGGTGCGTCTTATACGGCGAATACACCCCTATCGCGGCGGTCCCTGCGGCCATCAACGGCCGGGACCTGCGGCTAATACAGGACATCACCGATGGCGTTGATACCCTGTATTAACCCTTCAGACGCGGCGATCAAAGCTGACCGCAGCGTCTGAGTGGAAAGTGACACTAACCCGGCTGATCGGGACCGCCGCGATTTCACCGTGGCGGTCCCGAACAGCTTCACTGAATAGCTGGGTTAGTGCTTACAGGACACCGGGAGGGACCTTACCTGCCTCCTCGGTGTCTTCTCCCTTCAGGGATCCCCTGTATGGCCGGCGCTCACCTTCCTTGACGGGGACACGGCGACAGCGATGGAGCGACATCCAGGGCAGCGGTGACGGGTCCGGAGCGGCGGGGACACGTGAGTAATTACCTCCTATGCAGTGGTCTTCAATCTGCGGACCTCCAGATGTTGCAAAACTACAACTCCCAGCATGCCCGGACACCCGCCGGCTGTCCGGGCATGCTGGGAGTTGTAGTTTTGCAACATCTGGAGGTCCGCAAATTGAAGACCACTATTGGGTTCAAAATCTTAATTTTTTTTTTAGATTTTGCACCTATAAATTGGGTGCGTCTTATACGCCGGTGCGTCCTATAGGGCGAAAAATACGGTAACAAGCAGTACAGTGAGCCTTAACACCCCACAGGTGTTTGATAAATGTTCATTAAAAAAAAGGATGTGAAAAGGAAAAATTAGATTTTTTACACTAAAATGCTGGAGTTACCCCAAATTTTTCATTTTCACAAGTGGTAATAGGAGAAAATGTCCCCATAAATTTGTATACATTTTTTCAAGGTAAGGACATACTTCTAGATTTTTTTCTCTTTAGGATTACTCAACTGATAAAGAAACCTACAGCTATAACCAATATTAGAAGATAAAATGAGAAGTTTCCATTAAATTTTATTTGTTCAAACTGGATTTACAGGTCACAAACTGCAAAACACTGATTTTAAATGCCGCAGCTCAAGAAAAAAAAAAAAAAAAAAACAGGTGCAGGGCCCTTTAATACAACCAAGACTTAAAGGGGTACTCCGCCCCTAGACATCTTATGGGGATAAGATGTCAGATCGCCGCGGTCCCGCTGCTGGGGGATCCCCGCTGCGGCACCGTGCTATTACAGCACAGAGCGAGTTCGCTCTGTGCGTAATGACGGCCGATACAGGGGACGGAGCAGTGTGGCATCATGGCTCCGCCCCTCGTGAAGTCACGGCCCGCCCCTTCAAATACAAGTCTATGGAAGGGGGCGTGGCGATCGTCACGCCCCCTGCCATAGACTTGCATTAGGGGGACGGGCCGTGATGTCACGAGGGGCGGAGCCATGACGCCACACTGCTCCGTCCCCTGTATCGCCCGTCATTACGCACAGAGCGAACTCGCTCTGTGCTGTAATAGCGCGGTGCCGCAGCGGGGATCCCCCAGCAGCGGGACCGCGGCGATCTGACATCTTTTCCCCTATCCTTTGGATAGGGGATAAGATGTCTAGGGGCGGAGTACCCCTTTAAAGCATCAAGCAATGTTAAGATAAAAAATGTCATATATAATAACATATGTGAAAAAAAATGTAAACAGTCAGGGTCTCAAAACCAAGACCCCCACAGTTCATGAGAACGAGCCTAGGAGCAAACTTTACTCCCCAGCTCTGAGAGATCTCCATCCTGCGGCTCCATTATAAATCTAGGCACTTCTCTAGGCTCCTTCTCCTAATTGGTGGAGGTCTCGGTGCCGAGACCCCAATCACTCGAATTATTATAATTTTTATTTTTTTTAAATAAATGACAGGTACACTAACTTCGGTCAAAATTCCTAAAGGGTTATTGTTTCCACACCTGTTAAAGGGTTACTCCGCTACCCAGCATCCGGAACATTGAGTTTTGAACGCTGTATGCGGGCTTCCGTGTTCACGACCGCCCCCTCGTGACATCCCGCCCCCTCAATGCAAGTCTATGGGAGGGGGCGTGACAGTCGTCACGCCCCCCTCCCATGGACTTGCATTGAGGGGGTGGGACATGGTGTCACATGATGGGGCATGATGTCACAAGGGGGCGGGCGTGAACACGGAAGCCCACACACAGCGTTAGGAACTCAATGTTCCGGACGCTGGGGAGCGGAGTAACCCTTTAAAGGAGTACTGCAGCCTGCGGATAGGGGATAAGTCTGATCGTGGGGGGGGGTCCAATAGCTGGGACCTCCCTGCAATCGACCATATGTGGACCCCGCATTACCGCAACTCTGCACAGCCAATGCGCATGTCAACCTCACTGAGGACAACACGCCCCCCTCCATACAGTTCTATGGGAGAGGCGGGGATGCACGAGCGCTGCAGCTCCGCCTCTCAGAGATGCATAAATGGGGCATGACGGCAGCCGAGTCATGCTGCAGCCGACACTCCTCCTGCATAGGGGAGGGCCACAACAGAGCTGGGGCCCCGTACAGGAGAGCGCAGGATTTTCTGCTGCAGATTTCAATGTAAACTGAATGACTGAATACAGTTTGAAATCCTGCACATCAAATCTGCGCAGAATACTGTACGTGTGAATAGACCCTTAAAGGGTTACTCCGGCTCCAAGACATCCCAAAGGATAGGGGTTAAGATGTCCGATCGTGGGGGTCCTGCCGCTGGGGACCCCCACAATCTAGCATGCAGCACCCACCTGTGAGCACTGCAGGAAGCGCTGGAGGCTCCAAGTCTTATGCCGCCCGACCACGGGGACGGAGTATCACGACATCACCATGTGACGTCATGCCCCGCCCTCTCAATTCAAGTCTATGGGAGGGGGCGTGACGGCCATCACGCCCCCTCCCATAGACTTGCATTGAGGGGGCGGGCGTGATGTCACGAAACACCGTCCCCGTGGTCGGGAGGCATAACACAGACCAATTTTTATTTATGTTTTTTTTATCTACCATTTTTAAAGTTTTTGATCTTTAAACAGACAATTCCACACTCAGTACATCACACAACCGCCATTAAAGATACCGTACAAAGAATTAACACAGAAAAAGGAATAATAAAAGTAAAGAAAGTAAGCCCCCCCCCCACCACCACCCTTCCAGAACGAGGAGAAAAGAAACAAAAACTTGTAGTGACCAATTGCCCAAATAAACTACCCATCTCTTTTCTATTATTCCTTTTAGCTGTTAACCATTCATCGTTTAACTGTATCTACAAGGTTCACCCAGGCATTAAAAGGGGTACTCCACTGGAAAACAGGAATATATTTTTATTTGACTATGCTACAGGGGCTGTAAAGTTAGAGTAGTTCATAATATAGTGTCTGTACCTGTGTGTGATGGTTTTCTCACAATTCTTCTGTGATTTTCACTCCAATATTTATTTTTAACAGCATACAAAATGACTGTTGTCTCAGGTTTTTCCCAGGTTGCAATGCGGCCGAGACCTGACATCACTAGTCAGCTGATGACAGGGAGCCAGTCTGCTTCAATGGGTGGAGCGATCGCTTGGTGGGAGAGAGATCAATCTGCAACTAATGCAACAGCTGTTGGCACCCTGATTGAAAACCACAGGTCTTTTGAATGGACGCAGCTCATTTATGTTTCAATGGACGGGGTGGCTGATGTGTGGGAGGGAGGAACATGGCATTATGGGATTTGTAGGCAAAAAATGAAACCCAAACAGGAAATACCAGTTCACAAAAAGCCAGTATTATGGTAATCTCACAACATAGCCATTTATCCCCAAGACAAGCGCAGATCCTTCCTAAGCATGTCCATACTAAAATCACCTTATGGTGGAGAACCCCTTTAAGAATTTTTATTTAGAAGTAATTTACAAATCTGCAAACATTTCCGGTAGAGATGAGCGAACTTACAGTAAATTCGATTCGTCACGAACTTCTCGGCTCGGCAGTTGATGACTTATCCTGCGTAAATTAGATCAGCCTTCAGGTGCTCCGGTGGGCTGGAAAAGGTGGATACAGTCCTAGGAAAGAGTCTCCTAGGACTGTATCCACCTTTTCCAGCCCACGGGAGCACCTGAAAGCTGAACTCGTTTATGCAAGATAAGACATCAACTGCCGAGCCGAGAAGTTCGTGACGAATCGAATTTACTGTAAGTTCGCTCATCTCTAATTTCCGGCACCAGTTGATTTGAAAATAATTTTTTCCCTCCAGATTTGGTCAGACACAAAATAAAAAAAAAAATAAAAAAAATAATAATAAAAAAAAAATCTCTGGAAACATATGGTCGATTTTATTAATACGATTTTACAATCACGGCAGCTCAATAGATTAACACTCATTCCATCTCCATCAAAATTGCAGACTGACTGTAGCCAACAGAGTTTGGACAGATTCGGACATTTATGAAGAATTATTATTTTTTTTTTCTATTTTACCGTAGGATCTAGTTTAAAAACAATTTACAATACTACTTTTTAGGATGAACAGCAGCTTGAATGCGGAAGGTCTATGGCGAAATAGTGTTGAGTCTGATCAAAAAGATAAGCGGCAGAGGAGTCTCCATGAAAAGCTGCGCCAGTGATCGGCTATTCCCCTTGGTCGGTGCATATAACACTGATCTATGGGCCCCAGCTGCACAGACAATAGGGGGCGCCTAACCATTATGTACACAATGTTAAAAACACCAGCATATAATAGGACCCGAAAGCGGTATTTCACAAAAAATAAGCTGCCATATTTCCCCTTTGCCGGTTTTACCTAGTTTATTCCTCGCAGTAAAAACAAAAGCACCCAGAATAAATGACCCCCTTCGAAGTCCTTTTTGGACAGAGTAATAGTATATAGAGCAGTGTTTCCCAACCAGGGTGCCTCCAGCTGTTGCAAAACTACAACTCCTAGCATGCCTGGACAGCCGTTGGCTGTCCAGGCATGCTGGGAGTTGTAGTTTTGCAACAGCTGGAGGTACCCTGGTTGGGAAACACTGATATAGAAAGAGTTAAAAGCCACAGCCACTAACAATTCAATTAAAGTAAAAAAAAAAAAAAAAAAAAAAAATAAGAAAGGTAATAGCAGAGATCCAGGAGGCTGTGGGGGGGGGGGGGGGGAGACTGGACACCGCCAGGTGGGATCGGACCGAGGGTGGGGTGCGATGCGGCGTCACGAGCACAAACGTGAGTGGAAATCGTGCAGGTGGGAAAATTAACAGGTAGTCACCCCAAGGGAGGCGGAGTGTCACCACGGGCGTCTGAAGATGGAGATTCTCATGCTAGAGCCAGCACTAAAAAAAAATAAAAAATAAAAAAAATTGAAATGAAGTCACTAAAGTAGAAACATAAAAAAAAATGCTTTTTAGAGATCACATACAGATTTTTCAAGAGGAGAAATTCAGCAGATTTTAAAGGGGTTATCCAGTAATAGGATAAAAGTTAATTTCTTTCAAAAACCACTCCCTGTCTGTCTCCAGTTTGAGTGCGGTACTGCAGCTCAGTTCCATTGAAGTAAATAGAGACAATTTGTAATACCACACAACCTGGGGACACACGGAGCAATAAAAAAAATAAAGAAAAAAAAGAAATTAGCTCTGTTTTTATATTCCTGGATAACCCCCTTTAATTGTTTCCTTGAGATTCTGCTGCACCGTACACACTGCTGAATTTCCATGGGGGAAAAAGTAAGTCTTGGTCACAGAGTGGGGAAAGAAGCCGGTCGCTATTGGTTATCGGTCAAGGTCTGAGCTGAGCTGACATATAGAGATGAGCGAACTTACAGTACATTCGATTCGTCACGAACGTCTCGGCTCTGCAGTTGATGACTTATCCTGCATAAATTAGTTCAGCTTTCCGGTGCTCCGGTGGGCTGGAAAAGGTGGATACAGTCCTAGGAGACTCTTTCCTAGGACTGTATCCACCTTTTCCAGCCCATCGGAGCACCGGAAAGCTGAACTAGTTTATGCAGGATAAGTCATCAACTGCCGAGCCGAGAAGTTCGTGACAAATCGAATTTACTGTAAGTTCGCCCATCTCTACTGACATACCTTGACCAATAAAACCATGTCAAATGTTTGTTTTAAGTGAACAGTACACTTAAAGGGGTACTCCACTGGAAAACATTTTTTTTTATTAACTGGTGCCAAAAGTTGGCAGATTTGGAAAGGACTTCTATTAAAAAAAAAATCTTAATCCTTCCAGTACTTATCAGCTGCTGTTATGCTCCACAGGAAGTTATTTTCTTTTTGAATTTCCTTTCTGTCTGACCACAGTGCTCTCTGCTGACACCTCTGTCCATTTTAGGAACTGTCCAGAGTAGAAGCAAATCCCCATAGCAAACCTCTCCTGCTCTGGACAGTCCCTGACATGGGACAGAGGTGTCAGCAGAGAGCACTGTGGTCAGAGAGAAGAGAAATTCAAAAAGAAAAGAATTTCCTGTGGAGCATAACAGCAGCTGATAAGTACTGGAAAGATTAAGATTTTTTTGTAACTTTCTGGCATCGGTTCATTTAAAGGGAACCAATCATCAGATTTTACCCTATATAATGCTTGGCAAAGTGTTATATAGGGTACAATCTTTATTTTCGCCATTCCCGGGGGATGCTGCTGCCCCCAGGGATGGTGAAGATATGAAGTTATAGACTAGTCACCGCCGCCGCCGTACGTAGTCACCTGGGCGGGGCTCTTCTCATCTACTCCCGTTCTTCGGCCGGCAGCGACGCCCCCTCCGCTTGATTGATGGGCAGCGTCATCGCTCTTCTCACTGAACAGACGGAGCAGAGTGATGACGCGGCCCATCAATCAAGCGGAGGGGGCGTCGCTGCCGGCCGAAGAACGGGAGTAGGTGAGAAGAGCTCCCCGCTATTTACGGCGGCGGCGGTGACTAGTTTATAACTTCATATCTTCACCATCCCTGGGGGCAGGAGCATCCCCCGGGAATGGTGAAAATAAAGATTTTACCCTATATAACGCTTTACCAAGCGTTATATAGGGTAAAATCTGATGATTGGTTCCCTTAAAAAAAATTTTTTCCCAGTGCTGGGATTTGTAGTTTTGCAACAGCTGGAGGCACCCTGGTTGGAAAAACACTGACTGGATAAATGGTCTTTCCTTGTCTCTGCAGTACCCCTTTAAAGTTACTCTGAAGGGACTTTTTATTTTTATTTTTTTTAAATCAACTGGTGCCAGAAAGTGAAACACTTTTTAAATTACTTCTATTAAAAAAAATCTTAATCCTTCCAGTACTTATTAGCGGTAGTATGCTACAGAGGAAGTTGTGTAGTTCTTTCCATTCTGACCACAGTGCTCTCTGCTGACACCTCCCTTAGCAAACATATGCTGCTCTGGACAGTTCCTAAAATGGACAGAGGTGTCAGCAGAGAGCACTGTGGACAGAAAGGAAATCCAAAAAGAAAAGAACTTCCTCTGTAGTATACAGCCGCTAATAAGTACTGGAACGATTAAGATTTTTTTTTTTTATATAGAAGTAATTTACAACTTTTGCCACCTGTTCATTCAAAAAAATAAAAAAAAATAAAAATAAATAAATAAAATGTTTTCCACATAAGTACCCCTTTAACGTAACATTATCCCATCAAGGCCGTATACCTGTAAGTGCTTCCTGTGCAAAGTATTTCACGTCTACATCTTGGTCTTGAGTCAACTTCTCCAGAACCGGCTTCACATCATTTTGCAAGGTGCTAAACAAGGAGAAATTCAGACATTGTTACAACTCATTCATTGACGTTTTATCCCCCTCATTGTGAACACTGATCACTCCCCATTGCTGATTCCCTAACCTGAAAAAAGGGGAGAGGGTAGTGGTTTCCCTAGTAATCTCAGTCAATCCGAATGCTCCCACCACCTGCCTAATGTAGCAATGTATTCAGAGAATACAATCGGTTTTGCTTCCTCAAACTCTGCTGAACACTTCTATACTACAATGCGGATTAACCCCTTAACGACGAAGGACGTAAATGTACGTCCTGGTGATGCGGTACTTAATGCACCAGGACGTACATTTACGTCCTAAGCATAACCGAGGGCATCGGAGCGATGCCCGGATCATGCGCGGCGGGTGCCGGCTGTTGATCGCAGCCAGGGACCCGCCGATAATGGCGGACACCCGCGATCCCGCGGATGTCCGCCATTAACCCCTCAGATGCCGTGATCAATACCGATCACTGCATCTGCAGCATTGCGGTCACTTAATTGGATGATCGGATCGCCCGCAGAACTGCCACGGCGATCCAATCATCCAGCATGGCAGCCGGAGGTCCCCTCACCTCACCAAATGGGCTGCGTCCTTAAGGGGTTAAAGGGGTACTCCGGTGGAAAACATTTTATTTTTCAATCAACTGGTGCCAGAAAGTTAAACAGATTTGTAAATTCCTTCTATTTAAAAATCTTAATCCTTCCAGTACTTATCAGCTGCTGTATGTTCCACAGGAAGTTGTTTTCTTTTTGCATTTCTTTCCAGTCTGACCACAGTGCTCTCTGCTGACACCTCTGTCCAGAGCAGGATAGGTTTGCTATAGGGCAGTGGTCTCCAACCTGGGGACCTCAAGATGTTCCAAACTACAACTCCCAGCATGCCCGGACAGCCAACGGCTGTCCGGGCATGCTGGGAGTTGTAGTTTTGCAACATCTGGAGGTCCGCAGGTTGAAGACCACTGCTATAGGGATTTGCTCTTGCTCGGGACAGTTCCTGACATGGACAGAGGTGTCAGCAGAGAGCACTGTGGTCAGACTGGAAAGAACTACACAACTTCCTCTGAAGCATACAACAGCTGATAATCCTTCCAGTACTTAAGATTTTTAAAATAGAAATAATTACAAATCTGTATAACTTTCTTGCACCAGTTGATTTGGAGAAAAAAATAAATAAATAAATAAATAAAATAAAATCCAGTGGAGTACCCCTTTAAAGGGATAAACCAGAAACTGCATTAGAATGGTCTTTATGCAGATGGTTTCCATCGCTACACTTGGCATACAAGAGAATTTATTTAGAAATTATGAAAAGTTATTCGGCGCCGAAGCTTCACTATCACCCAGGGAGACGAATCTAATATGTCAGGACGAGATGGAGCGGCTGCTGAGGTACCAGGGGGATCAGTGCATCGCCCGGAGCGCTGGAACAACTGGTACAATTAAGCATCTCTAGGCGGCCGGCGCTGACGATTAAAAGGACCGGCGGCAGGAATCCAGTCATCTGCAGCTTCATCTGACGAGGATATAAGAAGTAGACGGTGCAGAGGCCATGACAGGGTCAATACCGCCACATCAAAACTTTAAAGGGGTACTCCGGCGCTAAGACATCTTATCCCCTATCCAAAGGATAGGTGTTAAGCCTGATGGTGGGGGTCCCGCTGCTGGGGACCCCTGTGATCTTGTACGCCGCACTCCATTAGAATCAGCGTGTTCGCTCCGGGTCAGATTAATGGTGCTCACAGGAACGGAGCATTGTGACATCATTGTGACGTCATGGCTCCGCCCCCTCAATGCAAGCCTATGGGAGGGGGCGTGACAGCTGTCACGCCCCCTCCCATAGGCTTGCATTGAGGGGGCGAAGCCGTGACGTCACAATGATCCAGCCCCGTGATCGCCAGTAATCAGACCCGGAGCGAATACGCTCCGGGGACTGACTAACGGGGTGCTGCGTGCAAGATCACGGGGGTCCCCAGCGGCGGGACCCCCGCCATCGGGCATCTAATCCCCTATCCTTTGGATAGGGGATAAGATGTCTTAGCGCCAGAGTGCCCCTTTAAATCCAATCGCAAAGTAATAGTCCAAGGATTACAAGGGGCCCAGAGTCATGATAACGCGATTTCTGAAGCGATTTTGTTCTTTGGATCAGCAGACATAAATAAATAATGTTAATAAAGATTTATCCACTACTCCTCAGTAAAGTAATACAG